>NC_089820.1:30617984-30647984 GCF_029633855.1 Hoplias malabaricus
ATCTTACGGACTTCCGTACGCTACATTTCCCGGCCAACCCCGGTCAGGGGAAAGTGGGATTCAGCGCTGGGCTCTTCCCTGTTCGCTCGCCGCTACTAAGGGAATCCTTGTTAGTTTCTTTTCCTCCGCTTACTGATATGCTTAAGTTCAGCGGGTCGTCTCGTCTGATCTGAGGCCGCACACAGAGGTTTCTTATGCGGGGGCGAGGGCGGAGGCGGAGGGCCGAAGGCTAGGGGCGAGGGGCGAGAGCCCGGCACGAGACCGAACTCCGCGACACCTTCCCCCCCACCCCGGCCGCTCGCCCGCCCGCTCACTCGCCCGCTCGCTGGGTTTAATCGGCACTCGCCACCCCCGCGTCCGACTGCGCGGAGCCCCGCTCGGGACTCGGGGAGAGACCGTAACGGACGTGGACCCGGACCTACTCGGCTCTCCCTCCGTTCCCTGTACGGAGCTCTCTCGCAACACGGGCCGCGTGGACTGGCTCGGAACCGAGTCTTCGTTTGGGAAGACGAAGGGCCGTTTTCAGGCCCTGCGAGCTTCCAGCCGCGGTCTCTCTCTCTCAGCGGGGGCGCGGAGACCGATCGATGGGTAAAGCGACCCTCAGACAGGCGTGGCCGCGGGATGGACCCCCGCGGCCGCAATATGCGTTCGAAATTTCGATGATCTGTGTCCTGCAATTCACATTAGTTAACGCAGATGGCTGCGTTCTTCATCGAAGCACGAGCCGAGTGATCCACCGCTAAGAGTCGTATTCGGGTTTGTGCCCGGCCCGTTACAGGCCGGGCGAAGGAAGCCATTCGAACAAGAGACAATTTTTGCCAATATATTTCAAGCCGGGTGCCTTCCACCCCCGTGCAGGGGGGGAAAGGTCATTGAACCTGGGCGTCACCACCGGACCGAGGAGTTACGGCCCGGGGGACGATCGCCCGAGTAGGTGCCCGAGACTTACGTGGTTTAGGAGACCGGGGTCTAGGCACCCGCCGTTCCCGGCGAGGCCCAGGGGTTTGGTTCGCTGCGTTACGGGTCCCGGTCTAAGGCATTCAGGCGTGCGCTCAAAGCCAAGCTCTCCACCCCGGAGGGTATGAGCGAGGCCCGGTGGTACGCTCCCAAGTCCCCGCTTAGGGGAAGGCGCTGGGTAGATCCCACCTAGTCAGGACCGGCGGGCACCGGCCGTCTCCTTTCGGGTGTTTATAAACGCATCCGGGGTTCGTGAGGCCCCTTCAACTCGCGCACCGGCCTTAGACTATTATACGGTCCGTCTCTGCGAAGCCAACATCGGGGGTATTTTGCATGCGCTCTTAAGCTCCGCTCTAACCCCGTGAGGGGAAAGAGTTTCGCCCGGCGGTACGCTCCCGTCCACCACCGCCCCCTGTGCCGGGGGGATGGGTTCAGGGAGATCCCACCGAGGCCGGCGAGCACCGGCCAACGCCCTGGGGGTGAGTAAGCCCCTTTGACTCGCGCACGCACAATCAAGCCTTCAACGATCAATGGTTTTTTGGGTTTAACTACCCGGCGGGCGGCTCCGGCGCCACTCTTCCCCCCGCGAACGGGAGGGGCGGACCGGGGTACCTATGCACCTAAGGCGGTCCTCGCATAACCCCGAGTTCCGAAGCCGGCTCGCTACGTCCACCCACCCGGAGGGGGGAGAGACTCACGTCGGCCGACGACGAAAGGTACGAGGCTTCTGCGGTCCATACCTTGAAGGTACCCGCCGGGGGGGAGGTTCGGCCTCTCGAGTCCGACTCGACAACCGGCACGGACGGCGGGCGCCGACCGCGGCCAGGTCACCGTTATTGATCCTTCCGCAGGTTCCCCTACGAAAACCTTGTTACGACTTTTACTCCCTCTAGATGTCCGGGTTCGATCGACTTCCCATCGCCCGGAGGCGACCCCCGTTCGAGGGCCGCCCCGGGGACGGTCCGAGGACCTCACCGAGGCATCCGATCGGTAGTAGCGACGGGCGGTGTGTACAAAGGGCAGGGACTTAATCGACGCGGGCTGGTGACCCGCGCCTACTTGGAATTCCTCGTTCGAGGGGAATAGTTGCAATCCCCTGTCCCCAGCGGGGAATGGCGTTCATAGGATTGCCCGCACCTCTCGGCGTAGGGTAACTTACATGTTGAACCAGCCATTGTAGCTCACGTGCGACCCCGGACTTCTAAGGGCATCACAGACCTGTTATTGCTCCATTTCTCAAGTGGCTTCTGTGCCACAAATCGCTCTAAGAAGTTTAGCCACCGACCGCTGATTCCCACCGGGCGAACCCCAACCTTCAGGCCCGCGGTAAGCGGGAGGGCACCGGGGAGGGGAGAGGGAAGGCGAAGGCGAAGGACGGACAACCCACACCCGGAGAGCGGAACGAGGTGCGGACGGCATCGGGGAGGGAACCGAACGCGAAGGGGAGAGGCCGGAGCCACCCACTCGACGCAGAACTGAACCCCCGTCAACCGCATCACCTCCCCGAACCGATCCGGGGTAGAACCGGACCCCCGCCGAAACCCCCAACACCCCCACCCCGATGGGGACCCCCCGCGAACGGGGACCTTCGGGGATAGAGTCCGACCCAGGAGAGGGGCCGTGTAACTACTTAAAGGATGGGATCTCGTTCGTTACCGGAATTGACCAGACGAATCGCTCCACGAACTACCAACGGCCATGCACCACCACCCACAGAATCGAGAAAGAGCCGTCAATCTGTCAATCCTTACCGTGTCCGGGCCGGGTTAGGTTCCCCGCGTTGAGTCAAATTAAGCCGCAAGCTCCACTCCTGGTGGTGCCCTTCCGTCAATTCCTTTAAGTTTCAGCTTTGCAACCGTACTCCCCCCAGAGCCCAAAGACTCGTGGTTTCCCGGACGCTGCCCGGCGGGTCATAGTCGTTAACCCAACGCCGCCGGATCGCGGGTCGGCATAGTTTACGGTCGGAACTACGACGGTACCTGATCGTCTTCGATCCTCCGACTTTCGTTCTTGATTAATGAAAACATTCTTGGCAAATGCCTTCGCTTTTGTCCGTCCCGCACCGGTCTACGAATTTCACCTCTCTCGGTGCGGTACGAATGCCCCCGGCCGTCCCTCTTAATCATGACCTTTGGTCCGTCAAACCCACGAAATAGGACCAAGAGAGCGGTCGGATACCCCCCCGGCTCGGGGAACCGTGCGGCGGCCAGAAAACGGCCCCGCCCGGCCGCCTCGCCGAAGAGCTCCGACTCGCCCCCCATGGGAAGGCCTTATTCCATTATTCCTAGCTCAGTCCATTCAAGGCACGCTTCGGCCTGCTTTGAGCACTCTGTTTTGTTCAAAGTAAACGCACCGGACCCTTCCGCCCCCCACGTATTCAACCGCGGCGGACGACCCAGCTAAGGGCCTCTCCGCGGAGGAAGGGAGCAGAGGACACCGGATGAGTAGGGACAAGGTCCCGCGACCTCCACCCAGAGACCCGCGGGGGGTCCCCAACCCCCCCGGAGAGGGGCAGCTTCCCACCGCGAAGTCCGGACGGGCAGAGGCCCGGCAGCCGGGACCCGTCCCCGGATCCAACTACGAGCTTTTTAACTGCAGCAACGTTAACATACGCTATTGGAGCTGGAATTACCGCGGCTGCTGGCACCAGACTTGCCCTCCAATGGGTCCTCACCCACGGACGTAGATTGAGTTCATTTCGGTCCCGAAACCTTCAAACGGGGCCTCGCACCGATATTTTTCGTCACTACCTCCCCGTGTCGGGAATGGGTAATTTGCGCGCCTGCTGCCTTCCTTGGATGTGGTAGCCGTTTCTCAGGCTCCCTCTCCGGAATCGAACCCAGATTCCCCGTTACCCGTGGTCACCACACGTAGTCCCGTAGACTACCGTCGAAAGTTGATAGGGCAGACACTCGAATGAGACGTCGCCGCCCCGAAGGGCTCTGCGATCGGCCAAAGGTTATCTAGAGTCACCAAAGCGGACCCGACCGGAGTCGGGAGGGGGTTTTTTGGTTCTGATAAATGCACGTATCCGTGGGGGGCGCCGAGGGGGGAAGGTGAACCAGTCACCGACCACCTCGAAACGGCACCCCCACTTCCAACGCTTCGTTTGCATGTATTAGCTCTGGAATTACCACAGTTATACCAAGTAACGTGTGGAGCGATCAAAGGAACCATAACTGATTTAATGAGCCATTCGCAGTTTCACTGTACCAACGCCCGTGTGTACTTAGACTTGCATGGCTTAATCTTTGAGACAAGCATATGATACTGGCAGGATCAACCAGGCCGATCCCTCTGGTACTCAAACCCGGCTTGGGGAAAGAGAGAGAGTCGGTGGTGCGTGGAACTCGACCCCCCGAAGGAGGAAGAGACGCGCACCGCGGAAAGGCTTTTCGAACGAGACCCCCCGGAGGTGGGTCTGCAATCGGGGGTTTGACTACTTGGAAAATGTACGATTCAAGGCCCGGACGGTGCAGGCTAGGGGCCGGTTCCTTCCCTCAATAGGATCCCGACCCTAAGGCACCACCGACTCGGACCTTTTAACGGACCCAAACTGCGGTGGAAATTAGACCGACGGATCGGCTAAGTCTCCCTCGGAACGATTCTGGGACAAGCGGACCCCCTGTTACGGGGGGTCCACGAGCCATGGAGGCTGGAGCACGTGGCGGGGAGGATCGTTCTAAAAGCCGGTATTATTTCGGATTAGAAGCCTGCCCCTGGTGCTCCGGGTATGCCGCATTTCGAACGGGCGTAAAGGACGTCCGTTTAAGGGAAGAGAATGGAAGAGAATTTCCTGGCCCCCTCAAAGCGCGAGGAGGTCGGCATAGGTTTTACGGTACGCCCCCCCCGGAGCCGTCTGATGTTCAGAAGACGAAGGGTTTTGCCCCCAATCTCGTAAGGTCGAGGGCTCACCACCGAACTTCCAGCCGCGGTCCTTGGTAGGACCGATACGCGGACAAGCCGCAAAATCCTGGCCCCCTCGCAGTGCGAGGAGGTCGGCAAAGGTTTTACGATTCGCCCCCCCGGAGCCTACGGTTAGTTTTCTCGATTTAAGAAGACGAAGGGGGTCGGGCCCGGGAACCGTAAACCGAGCGCCTCTTCCCCTGCGAACTTCCAGCCGCGGTCCGTTTAAAAAGACCGATCCGTGACACCTCTAATGCGCTCTTTGCCTCCGGCCGTTTCCAGCGCGGGGGCCCGGTGGTGCGCTCCCAAGTCCCCGCGGAGGGGAAAATCTGGGAGATCCCACATTAGACCAAGCGGAACGCCGGTCTTCGCCTCGGGGGTTTGTATGCCCCTTTCGACTCGCGCACGGGCAAGAGTTAGGTTAGGAACGGGGACAACTGCCGGCGGGCGGCCCGTCGCACCCACCCCGCAAGTGGGCAGGTGGTCGGTGGCCTGTGGACCCGCCGCTCGGATTCGTTTATAGTAGGAACCATAACGGGGTACAACCCTCATACGCTCGACCCCCTCACGCCCAGAGAAGTGTTCACCTCCCTGGGCATATATCGAACGAATCATCGGGATTGAAGGGGAGGCCACCCAAACCATCCCCTTAGCCCAGAGGGGTGCCAGTCCTCGGGCTTCGGTATTCGCATCACCGGGGTCTATGGAGGTCTCGACTTAGGTTTTGAAAACCTCCAGAGGGGGGGCCGGATTAACCACCACCCTAGCCCAGAGGGGTGCCAGTCCTCGGGCTTCGGTATTCGCATCACCGGGGTCTATGGAGGTCTCGACTTAGGTTTTGAAAACCTCCAGAGGTGGGGCCGGATTAACCACCACCCTAGCCCAGAGGGGTGCCAGTCCTCGGGCATGTCACTTCGCATCACCGGGGTTCTATGGAGGTCTCGACTTAGGTTTTAAAAACCTCCAGAGGGTGGGGGCATATCTTATCCCCACCCTAGCCCAGAGGGGTGCCAGTCCTCGGGCATGTCATTTCGCATCACCGGGGTCTACGGAGGTCTCGACTTAGGTTTTGAAAACCTCCAGAGGGTGGGGGCATATCTTATCCCCACCCTAGCCCAGAGGGGTGCCAGTCCTCGGGCTTCGGTATTCGCATCACCGGGGTCTACGGAGGTCTCGACTTAGGTTTTGAAAACCTCCAGAGGGTGGGGCCTGACTTACCACCAACCCTTAGCCCAGAGGTGTGCCACTCCTCGGGCATGGAATTCGCATCAACGGGGTCTACGGATGTCTCGACTTAGGTTTTGAACACATCCAGGGAAGCAGAGCGGACATTCCCATTATTTCAAGCCCATCGGGAAGCCACTCCTTTGGGCATAGCGTTTCGCATCGCTGTTACCCAAACTTACGTCTGATTTAATGCCTCCCTAATATCCCGACGGCACCAGGCTGAGAAACCATATGCCCACAGGATTTGAGGCGTTGGAACCTCGTTCGCATAGCCGACAACGATGAACCTCCCTCGGACTCGCTACGAGGCTTGAGGAGGGTCCTGATTTTCTTAAAATCTCAGGTGAGGGACTTAGAAAATTTTCACTTTAAAACCACAGACCTCCAGAGGAGAGACCGGGCTTATCACAACCTTAGCCCAGAGGGCGTCACTCCTCGGGCATGTCACTTCGCATCACCGGGGGTCCATGGATGTCTCGACTTAGGTTTTGAACACATCCAGAAGGGGGGGCCGGATTAACCACCACCCTTAGCCCAGAGGGGTGCCAGTCCTCGGGCTTTAAATTCGCTTCGCCGGGGTCTATGGAAGTCATTTTTTAGACCTCCAGAGGGGAGGCAACCCAAACCATCCCCTTAGCCCAGAGGTGTGCCACTCCTCGGGCTTGTGTATTCGCATCACCGGGGTCCATGGAAGTCATTTTAGACATCCAGAGGGGAGGCCACCCTAACCATCCCCTTAGCCCAGAGGGGTGCCAGTCCTCGGGCTTTAAATTCGCTTCGCCGGGGTCTATGGAAGTCATTTTTAGACCTCCAGAGGGGAGGCAACCCAAACCATCCCCTTAGCCCAGAGGTGTGCCAATCCTCGGGCTTGTGTATTCGCATCACCGGGGTCCATGGAAGTCATTTTAGACATCCAGAGGGGAGGCCACCCTAACCATCCCCTTAGCCCAGAGGGGTGCCAGTCCTCGGGCTTTAAATTCGCTTCGCCGGGGTCTATGGAAGTCATTTTTAGACCTCCAGAGGGGAGGCAACCCAAACCATCCCCTTAGCCCAGAGGTGTGCCACTCCTCGGGCTTGTGTATTCGCATCACCGGGGTCCATGGAAGTCATTTTAGACATCCAGAGAGTGGGGCCGGTCTTACCACCACCCTTAAGCCCAGAGGGCGTCACTCCTCGGGCATGAAATTCGGATTACCGGGGTCTATGGATGTCTCAACTTAGGTTTTGAACACATCCAGAGGGGAGGCCACCCAAACCATCCCCTTAGCCCGGAGGTGTGCACCTCCTCGGGCTTCAAATTCGAATCACCGGGGTCCATGGAAGTCATTTTAGACATCCAGAGAGTGGGGCCGGTCTTACCACCACTCTTAGCCCAGAGGGCGCCACTCCTCGGGCATGAAATTCGCATCACCGGGGTCCATGGAAGTCAGTTTAGACCTCCAGAGAGTGGGGCCGGTCTTACCACCACTCTTAAGCCCAGAGGGCGTCACTCCTCGGGCATGAAATTCGGATTACCGGGGTCTATGGATGTCTCAACTTAGGTTTTGAACACATCCAGAGGGGAGGCCACCCAAACCATCCCCTTAGCCCGGAGGTGTGCACCTCCTCGGGCTTGAAATTCGAATCACCGGGGTCCATGGAAGTCAGTTTAGACCTCCAGAGAGTGGGGCCGGTCTTACCACCACCCTTAAGCCCAGAGGGCGTCACTCCTCGGGCATGGAATTCGCATCAACGGGGTCTACGGATGTCTCGACTTAGGTTTTGAACACATCCAGGGAAGCAGAGCGGACATTCCCATTATTTCAAGCCCATCGGGAAGCCACTCCTTTGGGCATAGCGTTTCGCATCGCTGTTACCCAAACTTACGTCTGATTTAATGCCTCCCTAATATCCCGACGGCACCAGGCTGAGAAACCATATGCCCACAGGATTAGAGGCGTCTGAACCCCTTTCGCATAGCCGACAACGATGAACCTCCCTCGGACTCGCTACGAGGCTTGAGGAGGGTCCTGATTCTCTTAAAATCTCAGGTGAGGGACTTAGAAAATATTCACTTTAAAACCACAGACCTCCAGAGGAGAGACCGGGCTTATCACAACCTTAGCCCAGAAGGCACCACTCTTCGGGCATGTCACTTCGCATCACCGGGGTCCATGGAAGTCTCGACTTAGGTTTTGAACGCATCCAGAGGGTGGGAGCCGGACTTACCACCACCCTTAGCCCAGAGGGCGTCACTCCTCGGGCATAAAATTCGGATAACCGGGGTCCATGGAAGTCAATTTTGACCTCCAGAGAGGGGGGGGGGCCTGGCTTACCACCACCCTAAGCCCAGAGGGCGTCACTCCTCGGGCATGAAATACGCTACACCGGGGTCCATGGAAGTCAGTTTAGACCTCCAGAGAGGGGGGGCCGGGCTTACCACCACCCTTAGCCCAGAGGGCACCACTCCTCGGGCTTGAAATTCGCATCACCGGGGTCCATGGAAGTCTCGACTTAGGTTTTGGAAACCTCCAGAGGGGGGGCTGCACTTACCACCACCCTAAGCCCAGAGGGCGTCACTCCTCGGGCATGAAATACGCTATACCGGGGTCCATGGAAGTCCTTTTAGACCTCCAGAGAGGGGGGGGCCGGGCTTACCACCACCCTTAGCCCAGAGGGCACCACTCCTCGGGCTTGAAATTCGCATCACCGGGGTCCATGGAAGTCTCGACTTAGGTTTTGGAAACCTCCAGAGGGGGGGCTGCACTTACCACCACCCTTAGCCCAGAGGTTCATCACTCCTCGGGCATGAAATTCGGATAACCGGGGTCCATGGAAGTCAGTTTAGACCTCCAGAGAGTGGGGCCGGGCTTACCACCACCCTAAGCCCAGAGGGCGTCACTCCTCGGGCATGAAATTCAGATAACCGGGGTCCATGGAAGTCAGTTTAGACCTCCAGAGAGTGGGGCCGGGCTTACCACCACCCTAAGCCCAGAGGGCGTCACTCCTCGGGCATGAAATTCGGATAACCGGGGTCCATGGAAGTCTCGACTTAGGTTTTGGAGACCTCCAGAGGGGGGGCCGGGCATACCACCACCCTTAGCCCAGAGGGCGTCACTCCTCGGGCATGAAATACGCTATACCGGGGTCCATGGAAGTCAGTTTTGACCTCCAGAGAGGGGGGGCCTGGCTTACCACCACCCTAGCCGAGAGGGCGTCACTCCTCGGGCATGAAATTCGCTTCACCGGGGTCCATGGAAGTCATTTTAGACCTCCAGAGAGGGGGGGCTGCACTTACCACCACCCTAGCCGAGAGGGCGTCACTCCTCGGGCATGAAATTCGGATCACCGGGGTCCATGGAAGTCAGTTTAGACCTCCAGAGAGTGGGGCCGGGCTTACCACCACCCTAAGCCCAGAGGGCGTCACTCCTCGGGCATGAAATTCGGATAACCGGGGTCCATGGAAGTCTCGACTTAGGTTTTGGAGACCTCCAGAGGGGGGGCCGGGCATACCACCACCCTTAGCCCAGAGGGCGTCACTCCTCGGGCATGAAATACGCTTAACCGGGGTCCATGGAAGTCAATCTAGACCTCCAGAGAGGGGGGGCCGGGCTTACCACCACCCTTAGCCCAGAGGTGTGCTCCTCATCGGGCATGAAATACGCTTCACCGGGGTCCATGGAAGTCATTCGAGACCTCCAGAGGGGGGGCTGGGCATACCACCACCCTTAGCCCAGAGGTGAGTCACTCCTCGGGCATCAAATTCGCATCACCGGGGTCCATGGAAGTCAGTTTAGACTTCCAGAGGGGGGGCCGAGCATACCACCACCCTTAGCCCAGAGGTGTGCTCCTCATCGGGCATCAAATTCGCATCACCGGGGTCCATGGAAGTCATTCGAGACCTCCAGAGGGGGGGGCCGAGCATACCACCACCCTTAGCCCAGAGGTGAGTCACTCCTCGGGCATCAAATTCGCATCACCGGGGTCCATGGAAGTCAGTTTAGACTTCCAGAGGGGGGGCCGAGCATACCACCACCCTTAGCCCAGAGGTGTGCTCCTCATCGGGCATCAAATTCGCATCACCGGGGTCCATGGAAGTCATTCGAGACCTCCAGAGGGGGGGCCGAGCATACCACCACCCTTAGCCCAGAGGTGAGTCACTCCTCGGGCATCAAATTCGCATCACCGGGGTCCATGGAAGTCAGTTTAGACTTCCAGAGGGGGGGCCGAGCATACCACCACCCTTAGCCCAGAGGTGTGCTCCTCATCGGGCATCAAATTCGCATCACCGGGGTCCATGGAAGTCATTCGAGACCTCCAGAGGGGGGGCCGAGTATACCACCACCCTTAGCCCAGAGGTGAGTCACTCCTCGGGCATCAAATTCGCATCACCGGGGTCCATGGAAGTCAGTTTAGACCTCCAGAGGGGGGGCCGAGCATACCACCACCCTTAGCCCAGAGGTGAGTCACTCCTCGGGCATCAAATTCGCATCACCGGGGTCCATGGAAGTCAGTTTAAACATCCAGAGGGGGGGGCCGAGCATACCACCACCCTTAGCCCAGAGGTGTGCTCCTCATCGGGCATCAAATTCGCATCACCGGGGTCCATGGAAGTCATTCGAGACCTCCAGAGGGGGGGCCGAGTATACCACCACCCTTAGCCCAGAGGTGAGTCACTCCTCGGGCATCAAATTCGCATCACCGGGGTCCATGGAAGTCAGTTTAGACCTCCAGAGGGGGGGCCGAGCATACCACCACCCTTAGCCCAGAGGTGAGTCACTCCTCGGGCATCAAATTCGCATCACCGGGGTCCATGGAAGTCAGTTTAAACATCCAGAGGGGGGGGGCCGAGCATACCACCACCCTTAGCCCAGAGGTGTGCTCCTCATCGGGCATCAAATTCGCATCACCGGGGTCCATGGAAGTCAGTTTAGACCTCCAGAAAGGGGGGCCGAACCTACCACCAACCTTAGCCCAGAGGGCGTCACTCCTCGGGCTTCAAACTCCCATCGCCGGGGTCCCATGGAAGTCTCGACTTAGGTTTTGAACCGTTCCGGGGTCACCTCCAGTGAGATAACGCGGAAATCTCACTATATTCATGCCCACAGGCGAACCAGAGCCTTGGGCTTGTCATAGTTACATACGGTGTACCCAAACTTTCGTCTTTTCTAAAGGAACCCTAATGTCCTGACGGCACCGCACTGGAAACCCCCATGCCCTCTGAATTTTTACCTCTCCGAGGTGCTCCGTTTTGGGCTTGCTACCTAGGGCGAAGAGGGTCAGAAATTTTTCTAAGTCCTACTTTAAAACGTCCCACTGGGAGAACACTAGGGTTAGCACTTTGCCAAAAAATCACGGCTGAATGCAATTTTCACGCCTCGCACCCTTTGTTCGTTTAGATTTAACAAAAAAATCAACCGACCCCCCTTTTTAACAACGCTTTGCCGAATTTAGCTCACTTTTCCCGGCCTGGAATATCTCACGCTTGCCCCCCACGGTACTTACCTCCGGGGAAGACACCCCCGTCGCTGCCAACGCCCATGCCCGGCCCAGGCTCACCCGACTCGGCCTCGCTCGCTCCATCGCCCGCTCCAAACCTCCGGGGAGAAGACCCCCATCGCCGCCAACGCCCATGCCCGGCCCAGGCTCACCCGACTCGGCCTCGCTCGCTACATCGCCCCGCTCCAAACCTCCGGGGCTGGACCTCCACCAACCCAGCGCACCTCTCGAACCTATCCGGCCCACACTTAAGCACTCCTCCTCGGACTAAACCATCCAGCCCGCGCCGCTGGAACGAGCGCCCACTGGAAGACCCGAGCCCCAAACCCGCGCGCTTTACGGTTCTCTATCTCCCCGGGCTCGGAGCACTTTTCTCGGCCATGGGACCTCCAGGGGGGGCCCTTCATGGCTCCGTCAATATTCCTTTAAGTCTCACTCCGCCCACTGGAAGACCCGAGCCCCAAACCCGCGCGCTTTACGGTTCTCTATCTCCCCGGGCTCGGGGCACTTTTCTCGGCCATGGGACCTCCAGGGGGGGCCCCTCATGGCTCCGTCATCATTCCTCTAAGTCTCATTCCGCCCACTGCGATACCCGAGGCCTTTAACCGCGGCGTTCACGGTTCTCTATCACCCCGGGCTCGGGGCACTTTTCTCGGCCATGGGACCTCCAGGGGAGGCCCTTCCTGGCTCCGTCATCATTCCTCTAAGTCTCATTCCGCCCACTGCGATACCCGAGGTCTTTAACCGCGGCGTTCACGATTCTCTATCACCCCGGGCTCGGAGCACTTTTCTCGGCCATGGGACCTCCAGGGGAGGCCCCTCATGGCTCCGTCATCATTCCTCTAAGTCTCATTCCGCCCACTGCGATACCCGAGGTCTTTAACCGCGGCGTTCACGGTTCTCTATCACCCCGGGCTCGGAGCACTTTTCTCGGCCATGGGACCTCCAGGGGAGGCCCCTCATGGCTCCGTCATCATTCCTCTAAGTCTCATTCCGCCCACTGCGATACCCGAGGTCTTTAACCGCGGCGTTCACGGTTCTCTATCACCCCGGGCTCGGAGCACTTTTCTCGGCCATGGGACCTCCAGGGGAGGCCCCTCATGGCTCCGTCATCATTCCTCTAAGTCTCATTCCGCCCACTGCGATACCCGAGGTCTTAGACCGCGGCGTTCACGGTTCTCTATCACCCCGGGCTCGGAGCACTTTTCTCGGCCATGGGACCTCCAGGGGAGGCCCCTCATGGCTCCGTCAATATTCCTCTAAGTCTCATTCCGCCCACTGCGATACCCGGGCTCAGAGCATGTACTTCGGCCATGGGACCACAAGAGGGCGCCCTTCTTCAGAAACTGCTGACATCCAGGACCATTCAAGGGAGCGACCTGCCTCCCTATGCCCGCCACCGGCTCCCTCTAACCGGTGTACTGGCTCTCGGGGCCCGCGCCCCAGAGAACCAGAGTTTCGGAAATTGCACTAAGTCCAGACATCCAGGACCATTCAAGGGAGCGACCTGCCTCCCTATGCCCGCCACCGGCTCCCTCTAACCGGTGTACTGGCTCTCGGGGCCCGCGCCCCAGAGAACCAGAGTTTCGGAAATTGCACTAAGTCCAGACATCCAGGACCATTCAAGGGAGCGACCTGCCTCCCTATGCCCGCCACCGGCTCCTTCTAACCGGTGTACTGGCTCTCGGGGCCCGCGCCCCAGAGAACCAGAGTTTCGGAAATTGCACTAAGTCCAGACATCCAGGACCATTCAAGGGAGCGACCTGCCTCCCTATGCCCGCCACCGGCTCCCTCTAACCGGTGTACTGGCTCTCGGGGCCCGCGCCCCAGAGAACCAGAGTTTCGGAAATTGCACTAAGTCCAGACATCCAGGACCATTCAAGGGAGCGACCTGCCTCCCTATGCCCGCCACCGGCTCCTTCTAACCGGTGTACGGACTCTCGGGGCCCGCGCCCCAGAGAACCAGAGTTTCGGAAATTGCACTAAGTCCGATTTTCGCCCACTACGAGACCTAAAACCGTCATCCAGGATTTCACAGGGGAGTACCCACCTCCCCTATGCCCGCCACCGGCTCCCTCTAACCGGTGTACGGAGTCTCCGGGGCCCGCGCCCCAGAGAACCAGACCTGGACCGGGGGTTTGCTTTCGCCTTCCCCCCCCGACAAATGTTTGAGTGGACGGGATGACTTTCAATGGATCGCGGTATATGCACCCGCTCTGCCACTTATGACACCCGCACTCAGAATCAGGTCGTTTACGAGTCATTTCGCACCCCGGATCAAGGAACATGCGCTTAGGGACGGAAGGGCGGACCGAGGCGTTCGTTAGCCCCGGCCCTGGTTCCAGTCTCGTGCGGCTCTGGTCACCGGCGGCGGAGCGGAGTTTCCCCCGCCGCGCGCCGCGGCTATCCCGGACCAACCGTATCGAACCTCGGGCACGGACGTATCGCTCCTTCTAGGCGGGATTCCGACTTAGAGGCGTTCAGTCGTAAGCCCTCGGATGGTAGCCTTGCACCATTGGCTCCACAGCCAAGCGCGAATACCAAGTATCCGAACCCGCGGTTCCTCTCGTACTGAGCGGGGTTTCTATCGGAGCAACGCCACATCAGTAGGGTAAAACTAACCTGTCTCACGACGGTCTAAACCCAGCTCACGTTCCCTGTTAGTGGGTGAACAATCCAACGCTTTGCGAATTCTGCTTCGCAATGATAGGAAGAGCCGACATCGAAGGATCAAACAGCGGCGTCGCTATGAACGCTTGGCCGCCACAAGCCAGTTATCCCTGTGGTAACTTTTCTGACACCTCCCGCTTAAAACCCGTAAAGCAGACGGAAGGATCGTTAGGCCCCGCTTTCGCGGTCCGTATTCATACTGAAAATCAGGATCAAGCGGGCTTTTGCCCTTATGCTCTACGGGAGGTTTCCGTCCGTCCCTGAGCCCGCCTTAGGACACCTGCGTTACTCTTTGACAGGTGTACCGCCCCAGTCAAACTCCCCACCTGTCACTGTCCCCGGAGGAACTCGCCCCAGGGAGAGGAAGGGCCAGCCCCGCGCGAGCTTGCCTCCGACCCCCCACCCGAGGGGAAGGAGGACTCAGCGCCGAGCGACCCCTCCACCCGGGGCTTAGCACCTTTGAACAAGGAACCCCCAGCAAGGCAAAGGTTCCCACCGACACCCTCACCGGGTTAGTGAGGTAACGTGTAAGAGTAGTGGTATTTCACGGACGGCCCGCTCCGGTGCTGGCGAGCGGCGGGCCTCCCACTTATTCTACACCCCTTAAGTCGCCTCACAGTGACAGACTAGAGTCAAGCTCAACAGGGTCTTCTTTCCCCGCTGATTCCGCCAAGCCCGTTCCCTTGGCTGTGGTTTCGCTAGATAGTAGGTAGGGACAGTGGGAATCTCGTTCATCCATTCATGCAGGTCACCAATTAAATGACGAGGCATTTCGCTACCTTAAGAGAGTCATAGTTACTCCCGCCGTTAACCCGCGCTTCGATGAATTTCTTCACTTTGACATTCAGAGCACTGGGCAGAATTCACATCGTGTCAACACCCGGTCCAAGAGCCTTCACGATGCTGTGTTTTAATTAAACAGTCGGATTCCCCTTGTCCGCAGCAGTTCTAATTCGGCTGTTAGGTGCCGGCCGAGAGACCCGGCCCCGGAGGTCTCCCCCCGAGGCGAGACTCATAAGCCCGAGAGATCCACGGAGCCTAGGCTCGGCGCGCGAGGCTCCAGGGACACCGCCCCGACCCACCGAAGCCCCACCACCGGCGGTGGCCCGCTACGAGTCCACACACGCACGAGAGACCGCAACCCCCCCACGCGGACCTACGTTCCATTGCGTCCCTCCGCGTCCCATCGGGGGAGAGCGAAGGGCCGGACGCTCGAGCTTAGCCGGGGGCGGCCCACCCGGCGACGGGCGTCGGGAGCCCGGCCCGGCTTAGGTAGGGAGAGGGAGGCCGAAGGCGGTCATCCGACGGAGGTTAGTCCCGAAGGACGCTCCCCCGCCGGCATCCCACCGACGACCGGCTCCCCTACCGTCGACCTGACCGAGGCCCCCTAAGCGCCACCGCCGAGGGGGGGACACGCACCGGGGCTTAAGGTCTCGCTCGCCGCGACCCACTCTCATCGACCCCGACAGACAGACGGAGCCTTGTTCACGGGGGTTTGGATATACTGGGGGGACAATCTCTCGCCGTGCGCTTCCTCGCGCGCAGGACCCAGTGGGGGGGGGCCCGAAGGTGGACCGGGAACAGCTCCCCGTCGCACGGGCAGCACCGGGCTTTCGGACCCCGCATCAGCAGACACGGGCCCGACCGAGCTCAGCCATTAGAGCCAATCCTTATCCCGAAGTTACGGATCCGTCTTGCCGACTTCCCTTACCTACATTGTTCCAACACGCCAGAGGCTGTTCACCTTGGAGACCTGATGCGGATATGGGTACGGCCTGGGGGGAAATTCACTATACCTCCCCCGGATTTTCAAGGGCCGATGGGAAACGTCCCGGCCGTCGCATAGCGCATGCGACGCCTTTCAGAGCGTTGAGCCCCTATCTCGGGGTCGAACCCATTCCAGGGCGCTCCAGCTCTTTAGCAAGGAGAGAGAATCCTCCCCGGGGTCCCCACCGGCGTCTCCGGGTTCGTTTGCGTTACCGCCACGGGAGCGCCTCTCGGCGGCTCGATCTCCACCAATCCCAGGTACGGGGATATTGGCCCGATCCCCTTTCGGTCAGCGCGAGGCAGACGAGACCATCGCCCCAGCATTTTCCGAACGGCGCTCGCCTATCCCTTAGGACCGACTAACCCACGGCCAAGCGCTGTCGGCGTGGAACCCTTCTCCACTTCGGCCTTCAAAGTTCTCATCTGAATATTTGCTACTACCACCAAGATCTGCACCCGCGGCGGCTCGACCCAGGCTCGCGCCAAAGGCTTCTGCGCCACCGCGGCGCCCCTCCTACTCGTCGCGGCATACGGTCCCATGAGTCTCGGTTCTCTCTCTCATTCTCGCTGGCTTTTGGGGGGGGTGGGAGACAAGTACCGCCAGCGACGGCCGGGTATGGGCCCGACGCTCCAGCGCCATCCATTTTCAGGGCCAGTTGATTCGGCAGGTGAGTTGTTACACACTCCTTAGCGGATGCCGACTTCCATGGCCACCGCCCCGCTGTCTATATCAACCGACACCTTTCTTGGGGTCTGATGAGCGTCTGCGTCGGGCGCCTTAACCCGCGCGTTCGGTTCATCCCGCAGCACCAGTTCTGCTTACCAAAAGTGGCCCACTCGGCACCGTCAATTCCATGCCCGGCTCCAAGCCTGCGAGCCGGGCCTCTTACCCATTTAAAGTTTGAGAGTAGGGCGAGGCCCGTTTCGGCCCCGCGGCCTCCAGTCATTTCTTTACCGGATAAAACTTGAAGTTTCGGCGCCGGCTATCCTGAGGGAAACTTCGGAGGGAACCAGCTACTAGATGGTTCGATTAGTCTTTCGCCCCTATACCCAGGTCGGACGACCGATTTGCACGTCAGGACCGCTGCGGGCCTCCACTCAGGGTTTCCCCTGGCTTCGCCCTGCCCAGGCATAGTTCACCATCTTTCGGGTACCACCGCGTATGCTCTGGCTCCGCTCTCCGCACGTGGGAAGAGCAGGCCGGTGGTGCGCCGCCCGCCCCCTCGGAGGGTTAGGACGGATCCCACCTCAGCCGACGCGCGCCGGCCTTCACCTTCGTTGCGCCTCCGGGGGTTCTGGTCCCTTCGACTCGCATACGCGTTAGACTCCTTGGTCCGTGTTTCAAGACGGGTCGTTCGGGGTCCGAACTTAGCCGCTGACCTTAGGCGTTCGGGTGCTGTGGGCCTGGATCGCCCCCCGCATCGCCGTAGCGGGCCTAGCCCGGGGCTGAGGACAGCCCAGCCGGCCCGCTTCGACCGAACGATCGGGGGGGGCCCCCATCCCCATCCCGGAGGAGGGGAGAACGCGGAAAGGACATTGCTCCACGGCCCCGGCGTTATCGGCGAAGTCGGAGCGAGGGGCTGTAGCGGAACGCCCGTGTCCGGGGGCCGCGTGGGGACTCCCTTCTCCGGACGGACCTACCTTCACCCTCGGGCCCTTCCAAGCCTAACCGGAGCCGGTCGCGACTCACCACCACGCGGGGAAAGTACACCGGGCGGGGCCGGACCTCCGTACGCCCGACAGGCCCGAAGTCCAGAGGCGAAGCGCAGAGCCGAAGCGGGGAGCGGTGGAGTCGGCACCCCACCCCTCTCGCCCGGATACGCTCGCACCCCCGACCGCGGAACCCGACGAGCGCGGGGCCGTCCGCCCGGCTGAATCCCCCGGGGCAGTCTTCTCGGTCCCCGTACGTTTACCTCTCAACGGTTTCACGCTCTGTTGAACTCTCTCTTCAAAGTCCTGTTTCAACTTTCCCTCACGGTACTCGGTTCGCTATCGGTCTCGTGCCGGTATTTAGCCTTAGATGGAGTTTACCACCCGCTTTGGGCTGCATTCCCAAGCAACCCGACTCCGAGAAGCCCGACCTACCCGGGCGGGAACGCGGGACTCGCTACCGGGCTTTCACCGTCTATGGGAAGAAGCCACGTTCGCGAGGACTTGGTCCCGCGTCCGCACCGAGACGGATCTTACGGACTTCCGTACGCTACATTTCCCGGCCAACCCCGGTCAGGGGAAAGTGGGATTCAGCGCTGGGCTCTTCCCTGTTCGCTCGCCGCTACTAAGGGAATCCTTGTTAGTTTCTTTTCCTCCGCTTACTGATATGCTTAAGTTCAGCGGGTCGTCTCGTCTGATCTGAGGCCGCACACAGAGGTTTCTTATGCGGGGGCGAGGGCGGAGGCGGAGGGCCGAAGGCTAGGGGCGAGGGGCGAGAGCCCGGCACGAGACCGAACTCCGCGACACCTTCCCCCCCACCCCGGCCGCTCGCCCGCCCGCTCACTCGCCCGCTCGCTGGGTTTAATCGGCACTCGCCACCCCCGCGTCCGACTGCGCGGAGCCCCGCTCGGGACTCGGGGAGAGACCGTAACGGACGTGGACCCGGACCTACTCGGCTCTCCCTCCGTTCCCTGTACGGAGCTCTCTCGCAACACGGGCCGCGTGGACTGGCTCGGAACCGAGTCTTCGTTTGGGAAGACGAAGGGCCGTTTTCAGGCCCTGCGAGCTTCCAGCCGCGGTCTCTCTCTCTCAGCGGGGGCGCGGAGACCGATCGATGGGTAAAGCGACCCTCAGACAGGCGTGGCCGCGGGATGGACCCCCGCGGCCGCAATATGCGTTCGAAATTTCGATGATCTGTGTCCTGCAATTCACATTAGTTAACGCAGATGGCTGCGTTCTTCATCGAAGCACGAGCCGAGTGATCCACCGCTAAGAGTCGTATTCGGGTTTGTGCCCGGCCCGTTACAGGCCGGGCGAAGGAAGCCATTCGAACAAGAGACAATTTTTGCCAATATATTTCAAGCCGGGTGCCTTCCACCCCCGTGCAGGGGGGGAAAGGTCATTGAACCTGGGCGTCACCACCGGACCGAGGAGTTACGGCCCGGGGGACGATCGCCCGAGTAGGTGCCCGAGACTTACGTGGTTTAGGAGACCGGGGTCTAGGCACCCGCCGTTCCCGGCGAGGCCCAGGGGTTTGGTTCGCTGCGTTACGGGTCCCGGTCTAAGGCATTCAGGCGTGCGCTCAAAGCCAAGCTCTCCACCCCGGAGGGTATGAGCGAGGCCCGGTGGTACGCTCCCAAGTCCCCGCTTAGGGGAAGGCGCTGGGTAGATCCCACCTAGTCAGGACCGGCGGGCACCGGCCGTCTCCTTTCGGGTGTTTATAAACGCATCCGGGGTTCGTGAGGCCCCTTCAACTCGCGCACCGGCCTTAGACTATTATACGGTCCGTCTCTGCGAAGCCAACATCGGGGGTATTTTGCATGCGCTCTTAAGCTCCGCTCTAACCCCGTGAGGGGAAAGAGTTTCGCCCGGCGGTACGCTCCCGTCCACCACCGCCCCCTGTGCCGGGGGGATGGGTTCAGGGAGATCCCACCGAGGCCGGCGAGCACCGGCCAACGCCCTGGGGGTGAGTAAGCCCCTTTGACTCGCGCACGCACAATCAAGCCTTCAACGATCAATGGTTTTTTGGGTTTAACTACCCGGCGGGCGGCTCCGGCGCCACTCTTCCCCCCGCGAACGGGAGGGGCGGACCGGGGTACCTATGCACCTAAGGCGGTCCTCGCATAACCCCGAGTTCCGAAGCCGGCTCGCTACGTCCACCCACCCGGAGGGGGGAGAGACTCACGTCGGCCGACGACGAAAGGTACGAGGCTTCTGCGGTCCATACCTTGAAGGTACCCGCCGGGGGGGAGGTTCGGCCTCTCGAGTCCGACTCGACAACCGGCACGGACGGCGGGCGCCGACCGCGGCCAGGTCACCGTTATTGATCCTTCCGCAGGTTCCCCTACGAAAACCTTGTTACGACTTTTACTCCCTCTAGATGTCCGGGTTCGATCGACTTCCCATCGCCCGGAGGCGACCCCCGTTCGAGGGCCGCCCCGGGGACGGTCCGAGGACCTCACCGAGGCATCCGATCGGTAGTAGCGACGGGCGGTGTGTACAAAGGGCAGGGACTTAATCGACGCGGGCTGGTGACCCGCGCCTACTTGGAATTCCTCGTTCGAGGGGAATAGTTGCAATCCCCTGTCCCCAGCGGGGAATGGCGTTCATAGGATTGCCCGCACCTCTCGGCGTAGGGTAACTTACATGTTGAACCAGCCATTGTAGCTCACGTGCGACCCCGGACTTCTAAGGGCATCACAGACCTGTTATTGCTCCATTTCTCAAGTGGCTTCTGTGCCACAAATCGCTCTAAGAAGTTTAGCCACCGACCGCTGATTCCCACCGGGCGAACCCCAACCTTCAGGCCCGCGGTAAGCGGGAGGGCACCGGGGAGGGGAGAGGGAAGGCGAAGGCGAAGGACGGACAACCCACACCCGGAGAGCGGAACGAGGTGCGGACGGCATCGGGGAGGGAACCGAACGCGAAGGGGAGAGGCCGGAGCCACCCACTCGACGCAGAACTGAACCCCCGTCAACCGCATCACCTCCCCGAACCGATCCGGGGTAGAACCGGACCCCCGCCGAAACCCCCAACACCCCCACCCCGATGGGGACCCCCCGCGAACGGGGACCTTCGGGGATAGAGTCCGACCCAGGAGAGGGGCCGTGTAACTACTTAAAGGATGGGATCTCGTTCGTTACCGGAATTGACCAGACGAATCGCTCCACGAACTACCAACGGCCATGCACCACCACCCACAGAATCGAGAAAGAGCCGTCAATCTGTCAATCCTTACCGTGTCCGGGCCGGGTTAGGTTCCCCGCGTTGAGTCAAATTAAGCCGCAAGCTCCACTCCTGGTGGTGCCCTTCCGTCAATTCCTTTAAGTTTCAGCTTTGCAACCGTACTCCCCCCAGAGCCCAAAGACTCGTGGTTTCCCGGACGCTGCCCGGCGGGTCATAGTCGTTAACCCAACGCCGCCGGATCGCGGGTCGGCATAGTTTACGGTCGGAACTACGACGGTACCTGATCGTCTTCGATCCTCCGACTTTCGTTCTTGATTAATGAAAACATTCTTGGCAAATGCCTTCGCTTTTGTCCGTCCCGCACCGGTCTACGAATTTCACCTCTCTCGGTGCGGTACGAATGCCCCCGGCCGTCCCTCTTAATCATGACCTTTGGTCCGTCAAACCCACGAAATAGGACCAAGAGAGCGGTCGGATACCCCCCCGGCTCGGGGAACCGTGCGGCGGCCAGAAAACGGCCCCGCCCGGCCGCCTCGCCGAAGAGCTCCGACTCGCCCCCCATGGGAAGGCCTTATTCCATTATTCCTAGCTCAGTCCATTCAAGGCACGCTTCGGCCTGCTTTGAGCACTCTGTTTTGTTCAAAGTAAACGCACCGGACCCTTCCGCCCCCCACGTATTCAACCGCGGCGGACGACCCAGCTAAGGGCCTCTCCGCGGAGGAAGGGAGCAGAGGACACCGGATGAGTAGGGACAAGGTCCCGCGACCTCCACCCAGAGACCCGCGGGGGGTCCCCAACCCCCCCGGAGAGGGGCAGCTTCCCACCGCGAAGTCCGGACGGGCAGAGGCCCGGCAGCCGGGACCCGTCCCCGGATCCAACTACGAGCTTTTTAACTGCAGCAACGTTAACATACGCTATTGGAGCTGGAATTACCGCGGCTGCTGGCACCAGACTTGCCCTCCAATGGGTCCTCACCCACGGACGTAGATTGAGTTCATTTCGGTCCCGAAACCTTCAAACGGGGCCTCGCACCGATATTTTTCGTCACTACCTCCCCGTGTCGGGAATGGGTAATTTGCGCGCCTGCTGCCTTCCTTGGATGTGGTAGCCGTTTCTCAGGCTCCCTCTCCGGAATCGAACCCAGATTCCCCGTTACCCGTGGTCACCACACGTAGTCCCGTAGACTACCGTCGAAAGTTGATAGGGCAGACACTCGAATGAGACGTCGCCGCCCCGAAGGGCTCTGCGATCGGCCAAAGGTTATCTAGAGTCACCAAAGCGGACCCGACCGGAGTCGGGAGGGGGTTTTTTGGTTCTGATAAATGCACGTATCCGTGGGGGGCGCCGAGGGGGGAAGGTGAACCAGTCACCGACCACCTCGAAACGGCACCCCCACTTCCAACGCTTCGTTTGCATGTATTAGCTCTGGAATTACCACAGTTATACCAAGTAACGTGTGGAGCGATCAAAGGAACCATAACTGATTTAATGAGCCATTCGCAGTTTCACTGTACCAACGCCCGTGTGTACTTAGACTTGCATGGCTTAATCTTTGAGACAAGCATATGATACTGGCAGGATCAACCAGGCCGATCCCTCTGGTACTCAAACCCGGCTTGGGGAAAGAGAGAGAGTCGGTGGTGCGTGGAACTCGACCCCCCCGAAGGAGGAAGAGACGCGCACCGCGGAAAGGCTTTTCGAACGAGACCCCCCGGAGGTGGGTCTGCAATCGGGGGTTTGACTACTTGGAAAATGTACGATTCAAGGCCCGGACGGTGCAGGCTAGGGGCCGGTTCCTTCCCTCAATAGGATCCCGACCCTAAGGCACCACCGACTCGGACCTTTTAACGGACCCAAACTGCGGTGGAAATTAGACCGACGGATCGGCTAAGTCTCCCTCGGAACGATTCTGGGACAAGCGGACCCCCTGTTACGGGGGGTCCACGAGCCATGGAGGCTGGAGCACGTGGCGGGGAGGATCGTTCTAAAAGCCGGTATTATTTCGGATTAGAAGCCTGCCCCTGGTGCTCCGGGTATGCCGCATTTCGAACGGGCGTAAAGGACGTCCGTTTAAGGGAAGAGAATGGAAGAGAATTTCCTGGCCCCCTCAAAGCGCGAGGAGGTCGGCATAGGTTTTACGGTACGCCCCCCCCGGAGCCGTCTGATGTTCAGAAGACGAAGGGTTTTGCCCCCAATCTCGTAAGGTCGAGGGCTCACCACCGAACTTCCAGCCGCGGTCCTTGGTAGGACCGATACGCGGACAAGCCGCAAAATCCTGGCCCCCTCGCAGTGCGAGGAGGTCGGCAAAGGTTTTACGATTCGCCCCCCGGAGCCTACGGTTAGTTTTCTCGATTTAAGAAGACGAAGGGGGTCGGGGCCCGGGAACCGTAAACCGAGCGCCTCTTCCCCTGCGAACTTCCAGCCGCGGTCCTTGGTAGGACCGATACGCGGACAAGCCGCAAATCCTGGCCCCCTCGCAGTGCGAGGAGGTCGGCAAAGGTTTTACGATTCGCCCCCCCGGAGCCTACGGTTAGTTTTCTCGATTTAAGAAGACGAAGGGGGTCGGGGCCCGGGAACCGTAAACCGAGCGCCTCTTCCCCTGCGAACTTCCAGCCGCGGTCCGTTTAAAAAGACCGATCCGTGACACCTCTAATGCGCTCTTTGCCTCCGGCCGTTTCCAGCGCGGGGGCCCGGTGGTGCGCTCCCAAGTCCCCGCGGAGGGGAAAATCTGGGAGATCCCACATTAGACCAAGCGGAACGCCGGTCTTCGCCTCGGGGGTTTGTATGCCCCTTTCGACTCGCGCACGGGCAAGAGTTAGGTTAGGAACGGGGACAACTGCCGGCGGGCGGCCCGTCGCACCCACCCCGCAAGTGGGCAGGTGGTCGGTGGCCTGTGGACCCGCCGCTCGGATTCGTTTATAGTAGGAACCATAACGGGGTACAACCCTCATACGCTCGACCCCCTCACGCCCAGAGAAGTGTTCACCTCCCTGGGCATATATCGAACGAATCATCGGGATTGAAGGGGAGGCCACCCAAACCATCCCCTTAGCCCAGAGGGGTGCCAGTCCTCGGGCTTCGGTATTCGCATCACCGGGGTCTATGGAGGTCTCGACTTAGGTTTTGAAAACCTCCAGAGGGGGGGCCGGATTAACCACCACCCTAGCCCAGAGGGGTGCCAGTCCTCGGGCTTCGGTATTCGCATCACCGGGGTCTATGGAGGTCTCGACTTAGGTTTTGAAAACCTCCAGAGGTGGGGCCGGATTAACCACCACCCTAGCCCAGAGGGGTGCCAGTCCTCGGGCATGTCACTTCGCATCACCGGGGTTCTATGGAGGTCTCGACTTAGGTTTTAAAAACCTCCAGAGGGTGGGGGCATATCTTATCCCCACCCTAGCCCAGAGGGGTGCCAGTCCTCGGGCATGTCATTTCGCATCACCGGGGTCTACGGAGGTCTCGACTTAGGTTTTGAAAACCTCCAGAGGGTGGGGGCATATCTTATCCCCACCCTAGCCCAGAGGGGTGCCAGTCCTCGGGCTTCGGTATTCGCATCACCGGGGTCTACGGAGGTCTCGACTTAGGTTTTGAAAACCTCCAGAGGGTGGGGCCTGACTTACCACCAACCCTTAGCCCAGAGGTGTGCCACTCCTCGGGCATGGAATTCGCATCAACGGGGTCTACGGATGTCTCGACTTAGGTTTTGAACACATCCAGGGAAGCAGAGCGGACATTCCCATTATTTCAAGCCCATCGGGAAGCCACTCCTTTGGGCATAGCGTTTCGCATCGCTGTTACCCAAACTTACGTCTGATTTAATGCCTCCCTAATATCCCGACGGCACCAGGCTGAGAAACCATATGCCCACAGGATTTGAGGCGTTGGAACCTCGTTCGCATAGCCGACAACGATGAACCTCCCTCGGACTCGCTACGAGGCTTGAGGAGGGTCCTGATTTTCTTAAAATCTCAGGTGAGGGACTTAGAAAATTTTCACTTTAAAACCACAGACCTCCAGAGGAGAGACCGGGCTTATCACAACCTTAGCCCAGAGGGCGTCACTCCTCGGGCATGTCACTTCGCATCACCGGGGGTCCATGGATGTCTCGACTTAGGTTTTGAACACATCCAGAAGGGGGGGCCGGATTAACCACCACCCTTAGCCCAGAGGGGTGCCAGTCCTCGGGCTTTAAATTCGCTTCGCCGGGGTCTATGGAAGTCATTTTTTAGACCTCCAGAGGGGAGGCAACCCAAACCATCCCCTTAGCCCAGAGGTGTGCCACTCCTCGGGCTTGTGTATTCGCATCACCGGGGTCCATGGAAGTCATTTTAGACATCCAGAGGGGAGGCCACCCTAACCATCCCCTTAGCCCAGAGGGGTGCCAGTCCTCGGGCTTTAAATTCGCTTCGCCGGGGTCTATGGAAGTCATTTTTAGACCTCCAGAGGGGAGGCAACCCAAACCATCCCCTTAGCCCAGAGGTGTGCCAATCCTCGGGCTTGTGTATTCGCATCACCGGGGTCCATGGAAGTCATTTTAGACATCCAGAGGGGAGGCCACCCTAACCATCCCCTTAGCCCAGAGGGGTGCCAGTCCTCGGGCTTTAAATTCGCTTCGCCGGGGTCTATGGAAGTCATTTTTAGACCTCCAGAGGGGAGGCAACCCAAACCATCCCCTTAGCCCAGAGGTGTGCCACTCCTCGGGCTTGTGTATTCGCATCACCGGGGTCCATGGAAGTCATTTTAGACATCCAGAGAGTGGGGCCGGTCTTACCACCACCCTTAAGCCCAGAGGGCGTCACTCCTCGGGCATGAAATTCGGATTACCGGGGTCTATGGATGTCTCAACTTAGGTTTTGAACACATCCAGAGGGGAGGCCACCCAAACCATCCCCTTAGCCCGGAGGTGTGCACCTCCTCGGGCTTCAAATTCGAATCACCGGGGTCCATGGAAGTCATTTTAGACATCCAGAGAGTGGGGCCGGTCTTACCACCACTCTTAGCCCAGAGGGCGCCACTCCTCGGGCATGAAATTCGCATCACCGGGGTCCATGGAAGTCAGTTTAGACCTCCAGAGAGTGGGGCCGGTCTTACCACCACTCTTAAGCCCAGAGGGCGTCACTCCTCGGGCATGAAATTCGGATTACCGGGGTCTATGGATGTCTCAACTTAGGTTTTGAACACATCCAGAGGGGAGGCCACCCAAACCATCCCCTTAGCCCGGAGGTGTGCACCTCCTCGGGCTTGAAATTCGAATCACCGGGGTCCATGGAAGTCAGTTTAGACCTCCAGAGAGTGGGGCCGGTCTTACCACCACCCTTAAGCCCAGAGGGCGTCACTCCTCGGGCATGGAATTCGCATCAACGGGGTCTACGGATGTCTCGACTTAGGTTTTGAACACATCCAGGGAAGCAGAGCGGACATTCCCATTATTTCAAGCCCATCGGGAAGCCACTCCTTTGGGCATAGCGTTTCGCATCGCTGTTACCCAAACTTACGTCTGATTTAATGCCTCCCTAATATCCCGACGGCACCAGGCTGAGAAACCATATGCCCACAGGATTAGAGGCGTCTGAACCCCTTTCGCATAGCCGACAACGATGAACCTCCCTCGGACTCGCTACGAGGCTTGAGGAGGGTCCTGATTCTCTTAAAATCTCAGGTGAGGGACTTAGAAAATATTCACTTTAAAACCACAGACCTCCAGAGGAGAGACCGGGCTTATCACAACCTTAGCCCAGAAGGCACCACTCTTCGGGCATGTCACTTCGCATCACCGGGGTCCATGGAAGTCTCGACTTAGGTTTTGAACGCATCCAGAGGGTGGGAGCCGGACTTACCACCACCCTTAGCCCAGAGGGCGTCACTCCTCGGGCATAAAATTCGGATAACCGGGGTCCATGGAAGTCAATTTTGACCTCCAGAGAGGGGGGGGGCCTGGCTTACCACCACCCTAAGCCCAGAGGGCGTCACTCCTCGGGCATGAAATACGCTACACCGGGGTCCATGGAAGTCAGTTTAGACCTCCAGAGAGGGGGGGGGCCGGGCTTACCACCACCCTTAGCCCAGAGGGCACCACTCCTCGGGCTTGAAATTCGCATCACCGGGGTCCATGGAAGTCTCGACTTAGGTTTTGGAAACCTCCAGAGGGGGGGCTGCACTTACCACCACCCTTAGCCCAGAGGTTCATCACTCCTCGGGCATGAAATTCGGATAACCGGGGTCCATGGAAGTCAGTTTAGACCTCCAGAGAGTGGGGCCGGGCTTACCACCACCCTAAGCCCAGAGGGCGTCACTCCTCGGGCATGAAATTCAGATAACCGGGGTCCATGGAAGTCAGTTTAGACCTCCAGAGAGTGGGGCCGGGCTTACCACCACCCTAAGCCCAGAGGGCGTCACTCCTCGGGCATGAAATTCGGATAACCGGGGTCCATGGAAGTCTCGACTTAGGTTTTGGAGACCTCCAGAGGGGGGGCCGGGCATACCACCACCCTTAGCCCAGAGGGCGTCACTCCTCGGGCATGAAATACGCTATACCGGGGTCCATGGAAGTCAGTTTTGACCTCCAGAGAGGGGGGGCCTGGCTTACCACCACCCTAGCCGAGAGGGCGTCACTCCTCGGGCATGAAATTCGCTTCACCGGGGTCCATGGAAGTCATTTTAGACCTCCAGAGAGGGGGGGCTGCACTTACCACCACCCTAGCCGAGAGGGCGTCACTCCTCGGGCATGAAATTCGGATCACCGGGGTCCATGGAAGTCAGTTTAGACCTCCAGAGAGTGGGGCCGGGCTTACCACCACCCTAAGCCCAGAGGGCGTCACTCCTCGGGCATGAAATTCGGATAACCGGGGTCCATGGAAGTCTCGACTTAGGTTTTGGAGACCTCCAGAGGGGGGGCCGGGCATACCACCACCCTTAGCCCAGAGGGCGTCACTCCTCGGGCATGAAATACGCTTAACCGGGGTCCATGGAAGTCAATCTAGACCTCCAGAGAGGGGGGGCCGGGCTTACCACCACCCTTAGCCCAGAGGGCATCACTCCTCGGGCATGAAATTCGCATCACCGGGGTCCATGGAAGTCAGTTTAGACCTCCAGAGGGGGGGCTGAGCATACCACCACCCTTAGCCCAGAGGTGTGCTCCTCATCGGGCATGAAATACGCTTCACCGGGGTCCATGGAAGTCATTCGAGACCTCCAGAGGGGGGGCCGGGCATACCACCACCCTTAGCCCAGAGGTGAGTCACTCCTCGGGCATCAAATTCGCATCACCGGGGTCCATGGAAGTCAGTTTAGACCTCCAGAGGGGGGGCTGAGCATACCACCACCCTTAGCCCAGAGGTGTGCTCCTCATCGGGCATGAAATACGCTTCACCGGGGTCCATGGAAGTCATTCGAGACCTCCAGAGGGGGGGCCGGGCATACCACCACCCTTAGCCCAGAGGTGAGTCACTCCTCGGGCATCAAATTCGCATCACCGGGGTCCATGGAAGTCAGTTTAGACCTCCAGAGGGGGGGCTGAGCATACCACCACCCTTAGCCCAGAGGTGTGCTCCTCATCGGGCATGAAATACGCTTCACCGGGGTCCATGGAAGTCATTCGAGACCTCCAGAGGGGGGGCCGGGCATACCACCACCCTTAGCCCAGAGGTGAGTCACTCCTCGGGCATCAAATTCGCATCACCGGGGTCCATGGAAGTCAGTTTAGACCTCCAGAGGGGGGGCTGAGCATACCACCACCCTTAGCCCAGAGGTGTGCTCCTCATCGGGCATGAAATACGCTTCACCGGGGTCCATGGAAGTCATTCGAGACCTCCAGAGGGGGGGCTGGGCATACCACCACCCTTAGCCCAGAGGTGAGTCACTCCTCGGGCATCAAATTCGCATCACCGGGGTCCATGGAAGTCAGTTTAAACATCCAGAGGGGGGGGGCCGAGCATACCACCACCCTTAGCCCAGAGGTGTGCTCCTCATCGGGCATCAAATTCGCATCACCGGGGTCCATGGAAGTCATTCGAGACCTCCAGAGGGGGGGCCGAGTATACCACCACCCTTAGCCCAGAGGTGAGTCACTCCTCGGGCATCAAATTCGCATCACCGGGGTCCATGGAAGTCAGTTTAGACCTCCAGAGGGGGGGCCGAGCATACCACCACCCTTAGCCCAGAGGTGAGTCACTCCTCGGGCATCAAATTCGCATCACCGGGGTCCATGGAAGTCAGTTTAAACATCCAGAGGGGGGGGCCGAGCATACCACCACCCTTAGCCCAGAGGTGTGCTCCTCATCGGGCATCAAATTCGCATCACCGGGGTCCATGGAAGTCAGTTTAGACCTCCAGAAAGGGGGGCCGAACCTACCACCAACCTTAGCCCAGAGGGCGTCACTCCTCGGGCTTCAAACTCCCATCGCCGGGGTCCCATGGAAGTCTCGACTTAGGTTTTGAACCGTTCCGGGGTCACCTCCAGTGAGATAACGCGGAAATCTCACTATATTCATGCCCACAGGCGAACCAGAGCCTTGGGCTTGTCATAGTTACATACGGTGTACCCAAACTTTCGTCTTTTCTAAAGGAACCCTAATGTCCTGACGGCACCGCACTGGAAACCCCCATGCCCTCTGAATTTTTACCTCTCCGAGGTGCTCCGTTTTGGGCTTGCTACCTAGGGCGAAGAGGGTCAGAAATTTTTCTAAGTCCTACTTTAAAACGTCCCACTGGGAGAACACTAGGGTTAGCACTTTGCCAAAAAATCACGGCTGAATGCAATTTTCACGCCTCGCACCCTTTGTTCGTTTAGATTTAACAAAAAAATCAACCGACCCCCCTTTTTAACAACGCTTTGCCGAATTTAGCTCACTTTTCCCGGCCTGGAATATCTCACGCTTGCCCCCCACGGTACTTACCTCCGGGGAAGACACCCCCGTCGCTGCCAACGCCCATGCCCGGCCCAGGCTCACCCGACTCGGCCTCGCTCGCTCCATCGCCCGCTCCAAACCTCCGGGGAGAAGACCCCCATCGCCGCCAACGCCCATGCCCGGCCCAGGCTCACCCGACTCGGCCTCGCTCGCTACATCGCCCCGCTCCAAACCTCCGGGGCTGGACCTCCACCAACCCAGCGCACCTCTCGAACCTATCCGGCCCACACTTAAGCACTCCTCCTCGGACTAAACC
>NC_089820.1:30655484-30665484 GCF_029633855.1 Hoplias malabaricus
TCTTAAGCTCCGCTCTAACCCCGTGAGGGGAAAGAGTTTCGCCCGGCGGTACGCTCCCGTCCACCACCGCCCCCTGTGCCGGGGGGATGGGTTCAGGGAGATCCCACCGAGGCCGGCGAGCACCGGCCAACGCCCTGGGGGTGAGTAAGCCCCTTTGACTCGCGCACGCACAATCAAGCCTTCAACGATCAATGGTTTTTTGGGTTTAACTACCCGGCGGGCGGCTCCGGCGCCACTCTTCCCCCCGCGAACGGGAGGGGCGGACCGGGGTACCTATGCACCTAAGGCGGTCCTCGCATAACCCCGAGTTCCGAAGCCGGCTCGCTACGTCCACCCACCCGGAGGGGGGAGAGACTCACGTCGGCCGACGACGAAAGGTACGAGGCTTCTGCGGTCCATACCTTGAAGGTACCCGCCGGGGGGGAGGTTCGGCCTCTCGAGTCCGACTCGACAACCGGCACGGACGGCGGGCGCCGACCGCGGCCAGGTCACCGTTATTGATCCTTCCGCAGGTTCCCCTACGAAAACCTTGTTACGACTTTTACTCCCTCTAGATGTCCGGGTTCGATCGACTTCCCATCGCCCGGAGGCGACCCCCGTTCGAGGGCCGCCCCGGGGACGGTCCGAGGACCTCACCGAGGCATCCGATCGGTAGTAGCGACGGGCGGTGTGTACAAAGGGCAGGGACTTAATCGACGCGGGCTGGTGACCCGCGCCTACTTGGAATTCCTCGTTCGAGGGGAATAGTTGCAATCCCCTGTCCCCAGCGGGGAATGGCGTTCATAGGATTGCCCGCACCTCTCGGCGTAGGGTAACTTACATGTTGAACCAGCCATTGTAGCTCACGTGCGACCCCGGACTTCTAAGGGCATCACAGACCTGTTATTGCTCCATTTCTCAAGTGGCTTCTGTGCCACAAATCGCTCTAAGAAGTTTAGCCACCGACCGCTGATTCCCACCGGGCGAACCCCAACCTTCAGGCCCGCGGTAAGCGGGAGGGCACCGGGGAGGGGAGAGGGAAGGCGAAGGCGAAGGACGGACAACCCACACCCGGAGAGCGGAACGAGGTGCGGACGGCATCGGGGAGGGAACCGAACGCGAAGGGGAGAGGCCGGAGCCACCCACTCGACGCAGAACTGAACCCCCGTCAACCGCATCACCTCCCCGAACCGATCCGGGGTAGAACCGGACCCCCGCCGAAACCCCCAACACCCCCACCCCGATGGGGACCCCCCGCGAACGGGGACCTTCGGGGATAGAGTCCGACCCAGGAGAGGGGCCGTGTAACTACTTAAAGGATGGGATCTCGTTCGTTACCGGAATTGACCAGACGAATCGCTCCACGAACTACCAACGGCCATGCACCACCACCCACAGAATCGAGAAAGAGCCGTCAATCTGTCAATCCTTACCGTGTCCGGGCCGGGTTAGGTTCCCCGCGTTGAGTCAAATTAAGCCGCAAGCTCCACTCCTGGTGGTGCCCTTCCGTCAATTCCTTTAAGTTTCAGCTTTGCAACCGTACTCCCCCCAGAGCCCAAAGACTCGTGGTTTCCCGGACGCTGCCCGGCGGGTCATAGTCGTTAACCCAACGCCGCCGGATCGCGGGTCGGCATAGTTTACGGTCGGAACTACGACGGTACCTGATCGTCTTCGATCCTCCGACTTTCGTTCTTGATTAATGAAAACATTCTTGGCAAATGCCTTCGCTTTTGTCCGTCCCGCACCGGTCTACGAATTTCACCTCTCTCGGTGCGGTACGAATGCCCCCGGCCGTCCCTCTTAATCATGACCTTTGGTCCGTCAAACCCACGAAATAGGACCAAGAGAGCGGTCGGATACCCCCCCGGCTCGGGGAACCGTGCGGCGGCCAGAAAACGGCCCCGCCCGGCCGCCTCGCCGAAGAGCTCCGACTCGCCCCCCATGGGAAGGCCTTATTCCATTATTCCTAGCTCAGTCCATTCAAGGCACGCTTCGGCCTGCTTTGAGCACTCTGTTTTGTTCAAAGTAAACGCACCGGACCCTTCCGCCCCCCACGTATTCAACCGCGGCGGACGACCCAGCTAAGGGCCTCTCCGCGGAGGAAGGGAGCAGAGGACACCGGATGAGTAGGGACAAGGTCCCGCGACCTCCACCCAGAGACCCGCGGGGGGTCCCCAACCCCCCCGGAGAGGGGCAGCTTCCCACCGCGAAGTCCGGACGGGCAGAGGCCCGGCAGCCGGGACCCGTCCCCGGATCCAACTACGAGCTTTTTAACTGCAGCAACGTTAACATACGCTATTGGAGCTGGAATTACCGCGGCTGCTGGCACCAGACTTGCCCTCCAATGGGTCCTCACCCACGGACGTAGATTGAGTTCATTTCGGTCCCGAAACCTTCAAACGGGGCCTCGCACCGATATTTTTCGTCACTACCTCCCCGTGTCGGGAATGGGTAATTTGCGCGCCTGCTGCCTTCCTTGGATGTGGTAGCCGTTTCTCAGGCTCCCTCTCCGGAATCGAACCCAGATTCCCCGTTACCCGTGGTCACCACACGTAGTCCCGTAGACTACCGTCGAAAGTTGATAGGGCAGACACTCGAATGAGACGTCGCCGCCCCGAAGGGCTCTGCGATCGGCCAAAGGTTATCTAGAGTCACCAAAGCGGACCCGACCGGAGTCGGGAGGGGGTTTTTTGGTTCTGATAAATGCACGTATCCGTGGGGGGCGCCGAGGGGGGAAGGTGAACCAGTCACCGACCACCTCGAAACGGCACCCCCACTTCCAACGCTTCGTTTGCATGTATTAGCTCTGGAATTACCACAGTTATACCAAGTAACGTGTGGAGCGATCAAAGGAACCATAACTGATTTAATGAGCCATTCGCAGTTTCACTGTACCAACGCCCGTGTGTACTTAGACTTGCATGGCTTAATCTTTGAGACAAGCATATGATACTGGCAGGATCAACCAGGCCGATCCCTCTGGTACTCAAACCCGGCTTGGGGAAAGAGAGAGAGTCGGTGGTGCGTGGAACTCGACCCCCCGAAGGAGGAAGAGACGCGCACCGCGGAAAGGCTTTTCGAACGAGACCCCCCGGAGGTGGGTCTGCAATCGGGGGTTTGACTACTTGGAAAATGTACGATTCAAGGCCCGGACGGTGCAGGCTAGGGGCCGGTTCCTTCCCTCAATAGGATCCCGACCCTAAGGCACCACCGACTCGGACCTTTTAACGGACCCAAACTGCGGTGGAAATTAGACCGACGGATCGGCTAAGTCTCCCTCGGAACGATTCTGGGACAAGCGGACCCCCTGTTACGGGGGGTCCACGAGCCATGGAGGCTGGAGCACGTGGCGGGGAGGATCGTTCTAAAAGCCGGTATTATTTCGGATTAGAAGCCTGCCCCTGGTGCTCCGGGTATGCCGCATTTCGAACGGGCGTAAAGGACGTCCGTTTAAGGGAAGAGAATGGAAGAGAATTTCCTGGCCCCCTCAAAGCGCGAGGAGGTCGGCATAGGTTTTACGGTACGCCCCCCCCGGAGCCGTCTGATGTTCAGAAGACGAAGGGTTTTGCCCCCAATCTCGTAAGGTCGAGGGCTCACCACCGAACTTCCAGCCGCGGTCCTTGGTAGGACCGATACGCGGACAAGCCGCAAAATCCTGGCCCCCTCGCAGTGCGAGGAGGTCGGCAAAGGTTTTACGATTCGCCCCCCCGGAGCCTACGGTTAGTTTTCTCGATTTAAGAAGACGAAGGGGGTCGGGCCCGGGAACCGTAAACCGAGCGCCTCTTCCCCTGCGAACTTCCAGCCGCGGTCCGTTTAAAAAGACCGATCCGTGACACCTCTAATGCGCTCTTTGCCTCCGGCCGTTTCCAGCGCGGGGGCCCGGTGGTGCGCTCCCAAGTCCCCGCGGAGGGGAAAATCTGGGAGATCCCACATTAGACCAAGCGGAACGCCGGTCTTCGCCTCGGGGGTTTGTATGCCCCTTTCGACTCGCGCACGGGCAAGAGTTAGGTTAGGAACGGGGACAACTGCCGGCGGGCGGCCCGTCGCACCCACCCCGCAAGTGGGCAGGTGGTCGGTGGCCTGTGGACCCGCCGCTCGGATTCGTTTATAGTAGGAACCATAACGGGGTACAACCCTCATACGCTCGACCCCCTCACGCCCAGAGAAGTGTTCACCTCCCTGGGCATATATCGAACGAATCATCGGGATTGAAGGGGAGGCCACCCAAACCATCCCCTTAGCCCAGAGGGGTGCCAGTCCTCGGGCTTCGGTATTCGCATCACCGGGGTCTATGGAGGTCTCGACTTAGGTTTTGAAAACCTCCAGAGGGGGGGCCGGATTAACCACCACCCTAGCCCAGAGGGGTGCCAGTCCTCGGGCTTCGGTATTCGCATCACCGGGGTCTATGGAGGTCTCGACTTAGGTTTTGAAAACCTCCAGAGGTGGGGCCGGATTAACCACCACCCTAGCCCAGAGGGGTGCCAGTCCTCGGGCATGTCACTTCGCATCACCGGGGTTCTATGGAGGTCTCGACTTAGGTTTTAAAAACCTCCAGAGGGTGGGGGCATATCTTATCCCCACCCTAGCCCAGAGGGGTGCCAGTCCTCGGGCATGTCATTTCGCATCACCGGGGTCTACGGAGGTCTCGACTTAGGTTTTGAAAACCTCCAGAGGGTGGGGGCATATCTTATCCCCACCCTAGCCCAGAGGGGTGCCAGTCCTCGGGCTTCGGTATTCGCATCACCGGGGTCTACGGAGGTCTCGACTTAGGTTTTGAAAACCTCCAGAGGGTGGGGCCTGACTTACCACCAACCCTTAGCCCAGAGGTGTGCCACTCCTCGGGCATGGAATTCGCATCAACGGGGTCTACGGATGTCTCGACTTAGGTTTTGAACACATCCAGGGAAGCAGAGCGGACATTCCCATTATTTCAAGCCCATCGGGAAGCCACTCCTTTGGGCATAGCGTTTCGCATCGCTGTTACCCAAACTTACGTCTGATTTAATGCCTCCCTAATATCCCGACGGCACCAGGCTGAGAAACCATATGCCCACAGGATTTGAGGCGTTGGAACCTCGTTCGCATAGCCGACAACGATGAACCTCCCTCGGACTCGCTACGAGGCTTGAGGAGGGTCCTGATTTTCTTAAAATCTCAGGTGAGGGACTTAGAAAATTTTCACTTTAAAACCACAGACCTCCAGAGGAGAGACCGGGCTTATCACAACCTTAGCCCAGAGGGCGTCACTCCTCGGGCATGTCACTTCGCATCACCGGGGGTCCATGGATGTCTCGACTTAGGTTTTGAACACATCCAGAAGGGGGGGCCGGATTAACCACCACCCTTAGCCCAGAGGGGTGCCAGTCCTCGGGCTTTAAATTCGCTTCGCCGGGGTCTATGGAAGTCATTTTTTAGACCTCCAGAGGGGAGGCAACCCAAACCATCCCCTTAGCCCAGAGGTGTGCCACTCCTCGGGCTTGTGTATTCGCATCACCGGGGTCCATGGAAGTCATTTTAGACATCCAGAGGGGAGGCCACCCTAACCATCCCCTTAGCCCAGAGGGGTGCCAGTCCTCGGGCTTTAAATTCGCTTCGCCGGGGTCTATGGAAGTCATTTTTAGACCTCCAGAGGGGAGGCAACCCAAACCATCCCCTTAGCCCAGAGGTGTGCCAATCCTCGGGCTTGTGTATTCGCATCACCGGGGTCCATGGAAGTCATTTTAGACATCCAGAGGGGAGGCCACCCTAACCATCCCCTTAGCCCAGAGGGGTGCCAGTCCTCGGGCTTTAAATTCGCTTCGCCGGGGTCTATGGAAGTCATTTTTAGACCTCCAGAGGGGAGGCAACCCAAACCATCCCCTTAGCCCAGAGGTGTGCCACTCCTCGGGCTTGTGTATTCGCATCACCGGGGTCCATGGAAGTCATTTTAGACATCCAGAGAGTGGGGCCGGTCTTACCACCACCCTTAAGCCCAGAGGGCGTCACTCCTCGGGCATGAAATTCGGATTACCGGGGTCTATGGATGTCTCAACTTAGGTTTTGAACACATCCAGAGGGGAGGCCACCCAAACCATCCCCTTAGCCCGGAGGTGTGCACCTCCTCGGGCTTCAAATTCGAATCACCGGGGTCCATGGAAGTCATTTTAGACATCCAGAGAGTGGGGCCGGTCTTACCACCACTCTTAGCCCAGAGGGCGCCACTCCTCGGGCATGAAATTCGCATCACCGGGGTCCATGGAAGTCAGTTTAGACCTCCAGAGAGTGGGGCCGGTCTTACCACCACTCTTAAGCCCAGAGGGCGTCACTCCTCGGGCATGAAATTCGGATTACCGGGGTCTATGGATGTCTCAACTTAGGTTTTGAACACATCCAGAGGGGAGGCCACCCAAACCATCCCCTTAGCCCGGAGGTGTGCACCTCCTCGGGCTTGAAATTCGAATCACCGGGGTCCATGGAAGTCAGTTTAGACCTCCAGAGAGTGGGGCCGGTCTTACCACCACCCTTAAGCCCAGAGGGCGTCACTCCTCGGGCATGGAATTCGCATCAACGGGGTCTACGGATGTCTCGACTTAGGTTTTGAACACATCCAGGGAAGCAGAGCGGACATTCCCATTATTTCAAGCCCATCGGGAAGCCACTCCTTTGGGCATAGCGTTTCGCATCGCTGTTACCCAAACTTACGTCTGATTTAATGCCTCCCTAATATCCCGACGGCACCAGGCTGAGAAACCATATGCCCACAGGATTAGAGGCGTCTGAACCCCTTTCGCATAGCCGACAACGATGAACCTCCCTCGGACTCGCTACGAGGCTTGAGGAGGGTCCTGATTCTCTTAAAATCTCAGGTGAGGGACTTAGAAAATATTCACTTTAAAACCACAGACCTCCAGAGGAGAGACCGGGCTTATCACAACCTTAGCCCAGAAGGCACCACTCTTCGGGCATGTCACTTCGCATCACCGGGGTCCATGGAAGTCTCGACTTAGGTTTTGAACGCATCCAGAGGGTGGGAGCCGGACTTACCACCACCCTTAGCCCAGAGGGCGTCACTCCTCGGGCATAAAATTCGGATAACCGGGGTCCATGGAAGTCAATTTTGACCTCCAGAGAGGGGGGGGGGCCTGGCTTACCACCACCCTAAGCCCAGAGGGCGTCACTCCTCGGGCATGAAATACGCTACACCGGGGTCCATGGAAGTCAGTTTAGACCTCCAGAGAGGGGGGGCCGGGCTTACCACCACCCTTAGCCCAGAGGGCACCACTCCTCGGGCTTGAAATTCGCATCACCGGGGTCCATGGAAGTCTCGACTTAGGTTTTGGAAACCTCCAGAGGGGGGGCTGCACTTACCACCACCCTAAGCCCAGAGGGCGTCACTCCTCGGGCATGAAATACGCTATACCGGGGTCCATGGAAGTCCTTTTAGACCTCCAGAGAGGGGGGGGCCGGGCTTACCACCACCCTTAGCCCAGAGGGCACCACTCCTCGGGCTTGAAATTCGCATCACCGGGGTCCATGGAAGTCTCGACTTAGGTTTTGGAAACCTCCAGAGGGGGGGCTGCACTTACCACCACCCTTAGCCCAGAGGTTCATCACTCCTCGGGCATGAAATTCGGATAACCGGGGTCCATGGAAGTCAGTTTAGACCTCCAGAGAGTGGGGCCGGGCTTACCACCACCCTAAGCCCAGAGGGCGTCACTCCTCGGGCATGAAATTCAGATAACCGGGGTCCATGGAAGTCAGTTTAGACCTCCAGAGAGTGGGGCCGGGCTTACCACCACCCTAAGCCCAGAGGGCGTCACTCCTCGGGCATGAAATTCGGATAACCGGGGTCCATGGAAGTCTCGACTTAGGTTTTGGAGACCTCCAGAGGGGGGGCCGGGCATACCACCACCCTTAGCCCAGAGGGCGTCACTCCTCGGGCATGAAATACGCTATACCGGGGTCCATGGAAGTCAGTTTTGACCTCCAGAGAGGGGGGGCCTGGCTTACCACCACCCTAGCCGAGAGGGCGTCACTCCTCGGGCATGAAATTCGCTTCACCGGGGTCCATGGAAGTCATTTTAGACCTCCAGAGAGGGGGGGCTGCACTTACCACCACCCTAGCCGAGAGGGCGTCACTCCTCGGGCATGAAATTCGGATCACCGGGGTCCATGGAAGTCAGTTTAGACCTCCAGAGAGTGGGGCCGGGCTTACCACCACCCTAAGCCCAGAGGGCGTCACTCCTCGGGCATGAAATTCGGATAACCGGGGTCCATGGAAGTCTCGACTTAGGTTTTGGAGACCTCCAGAGGGGGGGCCGGGCATACCACCACCCTTAGCCCAGAGGGCGTCACTCCTCGGGCATGAAATACGCTTAACCGGGGTCCATGGAAGTCAATCTAGACCTCCAGAGAGGGGGGGCCGGGCTTACCACCACCCTTAGCCCAGAGGTGTGCTCCTCATCGGGCATGAAATACGCTTCACCGGGGTCCATGGAAGTCATTCGAGACCTCCAGAGGGGGGGCTGGGCATACCACCACCCTTAGCCCAGAGGTGAGTCACTCCTCGGGCATCAAATTCGCATCACCGGGGTCCATGGAAGTCAGTTTAGACTTCCAGAGGGGGGGCCGAGCATACCACCACCCTTAGCCCAGAGGTGTGCTCCTCATCGGGCATCAAATTCGCATCACCGGGGTCCATGGAAGTCATTCGAGACCTCCAGAGGGGGGGGCCGAGCATACCACCACCCTTAGCCCAGAGGTGAGTCACTCCTCGGGCATCAAATTCGCATCACCGGGGTCCATGGAAGTCAGTTTAGACTTCCAGAGGGGGGGCCGAGCATACCACCACCCTTAGCCCAGAGGTGTGCTCCTCATCGGGCATCAAATTCGCATCACCGGGGTCCATGGAAGTCATTCGAGACCTCCAGAGGGGGGGCCGAGCATACCACCACCCTTAGCCCAGAGGTGAGTCACTCCTCGGGCATCAAATTCGCATCACCGGGGTCCATGGAAGTCAGTTTAGACTTCCAGAGGGGGGGCCGAGCATACCACCACCCTTAGCCCAGAGGTGTGCTCCTCATCGGGCATCAAATTCGCATCACCGGGGTCCATGGAAGTCATTCGAGACCTCCAGAGGGGGGGCCGAGTATACCACCACCCTTAGCCCAGAGGTGAGTCACTCCTCGGGCATCAAATTCGCATCACCGGGGTCCATGGAAGTCAGTTTAGACCTCCAGAGGGGGGGCCGAGCATACCACCACCCTTAGCCCAGAGGTGAGTCACTCCTCGGGCATCAAATTCGCATCACCGGGGTCCATGGAAGTCAGTTTAAACATCCAGAGGGGGGGGCCGAGCATACCACCACCCTTAGCCCAGAGGTGTGCTCCTCATCGGGCATCAAATTCGCATCACCGGGGTCCATGGAAGTCATTCGAGACCTCCAGAGGGGGGGCCGAGTATACCACCACCCTTAGCCCAGAGGTGAGTCACTCCTCGGGCATCAAATTCGCATCACCGGGGTCCATGGAAGTCAGTTTAGACCTCCAGAGGGGGGGCCGAGCATACCACCACCCTTAGCCCAGAGGTGAGTCACTCCTCGGGCATCAAATTCGCATCACCGGGGTCCATGGAAGTCAGTTTAAACATCCAGAGGGGGGGGGCCGAGCATACCACCACCCTTAGCCCAGAGGTGTGCTCCTCATCGGGCATCAAATTCGCATCACCGGGGTCCATGGAAGTCAGTTTAGACCTCCAGAAAGGGGGGCCGAACCTACCACCAACCTTAGCCCAGAGGGCGTCACTCCTCGGGCTTCAAACTCCCATCGCCGGGGTCCCATGGAAGTCTCGACTTAGGTTTTGAACCGTTCCGGGGTCACCTCCAGTGAGATAACGCGGAAATCTCACTATATTCATGCCCACAGGCGAACCAGAGCCTTGGGCTTGTCATAGTTACATACGGTGTACCCAAACTTTCGTCTTTTCTAAAGGAACCCTAATGTCCTGACGGCACCGCACTGGAAACCCCCATGCCCTCTGAATT
>NC_089820.1:30670484-30683823 GCF_029633855.1 Hoplias malabaricus
CGGGGTCCCCACCGGCGTCTCCGGGTTCGTTTGCGTTACCGCCACGGGAGCGCCTCTCGGCGGCTCGATCTCCACCAATCCCAGGTACGGGGATATTGGCCCGATCCCCTTTCGGTCAGCGCGAGGCAGACGAGACCATCGCCCCAGCATTTTCCGAACGGCGCTCGCCTATCCCTTAGGACCGACTAACCCACGGCCAAGCGCTGTCGGCGTGGAACCCTTCTCCACTTCGGCCTTCAAAGTTCTCATCTGAATATTTGCTACTACCACCAAGATCTGCACCCGCGGCGGCTCGACCCAGGCTCGCGCCAAAGGCTTCTGCGCCACCGCGGCGCCCCTCCTACTCGTCGCGGCATACGGTCCCATGAGTCTCGGTTCTCTCTCTCATTCTCGCTGGCTTTTGGGGGGGGTGGGAGACAAGTACCGCCAGCGACGGCCGGGTATGGGCCCGACGCTCCAGCGCCATCCATTTTCAGGGCCAGTTGATTCGGCAGGTGAGTTGTTACACACTCCTTAGCGGATGCCGACTTCCATGGCCACCGCCCCGCTGTCTATATCAACCGACACCTTTCTTGGGGTCTGATGAGCGTCTGCGTCGGGCGCCTTAACCCGCGCGTTCGGTTCATCCCGCAGCACCAGTTCTGCTTACCAAAAGTGGCCCACTCGGCACCGTCAATTCCATGCCCGGCTCCAAGCCTGCGAGCCGGGCCTCTTACCCATTTAAAGTTTGAGAGTAGGGCGAGGCCCGTTTCGGCCCCGCGGCCTCCAGTCATTTCTTTACCGGATAAAACTTGAAGTTTCGGCGCCGGCTATCCTGAGGGAAACTTCGGAGGGAACCAGCTACTAGATGGTTCGATTAGTCTTTCGCCCCTATACCCAGGTCGGACGACCGATTTGCACGTCAGGACCGCTGCGGGCCTCCACTCAGGGTTTCCCCTGGCTTCGCCCTGCCCAGGCATAGTTCACCATCTTTCGGGTACCACCGCGTATGCTCTGGCTCCGCTCTCCGCACGTGGGAAGAGCAGGCCGGTGGTGCGCCGCCCGCCCCCTCGGAGGGTTAGGACGGATCCCACCTCAGCCGACGCGCGCCGGCCTTCACCTTCGTTGCGCCTCCGGGGGTTCTGGTCCCTTCGACTCGCATACGCGTTAGACTCCTTGGTCCGTGTTTCAAGACGGGTCGTTCGGGGTCCGAACTTAGCCGCTGACCTTAGGCGTTCGGGTGCTGTGGGCCTGGATCGCCCCCCGCATCGCCGTAGCGGGCCTAGCCCGGGGCTGAGGACAGCCCAGCCGGCCCGCTTCGACCGAACGATCGGGGGGGGCCCCCATCCCCATCCCGGAGGAGGGGAGAACGCGGAAAGGACATTGCTCCACGGCCCCGGCGTTATCGGCGAAGTCGGAGCGAGGGGCTGTAGCGGAACGCCCGTGTCCGGGGGCCGCGTGGGGACTCCCTTCTCCGGACGGACCTACCTTCACCCTCGGGCCCTTCCAAGCCTAACCGGAGCCGGTCGCGACTCACCACCACGCGGGGAAAGTACACCGGGCGGGGCCGGACCTCCGTACGCCCGACAGGCCCGAAGTCCAGAGGCGAAGCGCAGAGCCGAAGCGGGGAGCGGTGGAGTCGGCACCCCACCCCTCTCGCCCGGATACGCTCGCACCCCCGACCGCGGAACCCGACGAGCGCGGGGCCGTCCGCCCGGCTGAATCCCCCGGGGCAGTCTTCTCGGTCCCCGTACGTTTACCTCTCAACGGTTTCACGCTCTGTTGAACTCTCTCTTCAAAGTCCTGTTTCAACTTTCCCTCACGGTACTCGGTTCGCTATCGGTCTCGTGCCGGTATTTAGCCTTAGATGGAGTTTACCACCCGCTTTGGGCTGCATTCCCAAGCAACCCGACTCCGAGAAGCCCGACCTACCCGGGCGGGAACGCGGGACTCGCTACCGGGCTTTCACCGTCTATGGGAAGAAGCCACGTTCGCGAGGACTTGGTCCCGCGTCCGCACCGAGACGGATCTTACGGACTTCCGTACGCTACATTTCCCGGCCAACCCCGGTCAGGGGAAAGTGGGATTCAGCGCTGGGCTCTTCCCTGTTCGCTCGCCGCTACTAAGGGAATCCTTGTTAGTTTCTTTTCCTCCGCTTACTGATATGCTTAAGTTCAGCTGGTCGTCTCGTCTGATCTGAGGCCGCACACAGAGGTTTCTTATGCGGGGGCGAGGGCGGAGGCGGAGGGCCGAAGGCTAGGGGCGAGGGGCGAGAGCCCGGCACGAGACCGAACTCCGCGACACCTTCCCCCCCACCCCGGCCGCTCGCCCGCCCGCTCACTCGCCCGCTCGCTGGGTTTAATCGGCACTCGCCACCCCCGCGTCCGACTGCGCGGAGCCCCGCTCGGGACTCGGGGAGAGACCGTAACGGACGTGGACCCGGACCTACTCGGCTCTCCCTCCGTTCCCTGTACGGAGCTCTCTCGCAACACGGGCCGCGTGGACTGGCTCGGAACCGAGTCTTCGTTTGGGAAGACGAAGGGCCGTTTTCAGGCCCTGCGAGCTTCCAGCCGCGGTCTCTCTCTCTCAGCGGGGGCGCGGAGACCGATCGATGGGTAAAGCGACCCTCAGACAGGCGTGGCCGCGGGATGGACCCCCGCGGCCGCAATATGCGTTCGAAATTTCGATGATCTGTGTCCTGCAATTCACATTAGTTAACGCAGATGGCTGCGTTCTTCATCGAAGCACGAGCCGAGTGATCCACCGCTAAGAGTCGTATTCGGGTTTGTGCCCGGCCCGTTACAGGCCGGGCGAAGGAAGCCATTCGAACAAGAGACAATTTTTGCCAATATATTTCAAGCCGGGTGCCTTCCACCCCCGTGCAGGGGGGGAAAGGTCATTGAACCTGGGCGTCACCACCGGACCGAGGAGTTACGGCCCGGGGGACGATCGCCCGAGTAGGTGCCCGAGACTTACGTGGTTTAGGAGACCGGGGTCTAGGCACCCGCCGTTCCCGGCGAGGCCCAGGGGTTTGGTTCGCTGCGTTACGGGTCCCGGTCTAAGGCATTCAGGCGTGCGCTCAAAGCCAAGCTCTCCACCCCGGAGGGTATGAGCGAGGCCCGGTGGTACGCTCCCAAGTCCCCGCTTAGGGGAAGGCGCTGGGTAGATCCCACCTAGTCAGGACCGGCGGGCACCGGCCGTCTCCTTTCGGGTGTTTATAAACGCATCCGGGGTTCGTGAGGCCCCTTCAACTCGCGCACCGGCCTTAGACTATTATACGGTCCGTCTCTGCGAAGCCAACATCGGGGGTATTTTGCATGCGCTCTTAAGCTCCGCTCTAACCCCGTGAGGGGAAAGAGTTTCGCCCGGCGGTACGCTCCCGTCCACCACCGCCCCCTGTGCCGGGGGGATGGGTTCAGGGAGATCCCACCGAGGCCGGCGAGCACCGGCCAACGCCCTGGGGGTGAGTAAGCCCCTTTGACTCGCGCACGCACAATCAAGCCTTCAACGATCAATGGTTTTTTGGGTTTAACTACCCGGCGGGCGGCTCCGGCGCCACTCTTCCCCCCGCGAACGGGAGGGGCGGACCGGGGTACCTATGCACCTAAGGCGGTCCTCGCATAACCCCGAGTTCCGAAGCCGGCTCGCTACGTCCACCCACCCGGAGGGGGGAGAGACTCACGTCGGCCGACGACGAAAGGTACGAGGCTTCTGCGGTCCATACCTTGAAGGTACCCGCCGGGGGGGAGGTTCGGCCTCTCGAGTCCGACTCGACAACCGGCACGGACGGCGGGCGCCGACCGCGGCCAGGTCACCGTTATTGATCCTTCCGCAGGTTCCCCTACGAAAACCTTGTTACGACTTTTACTCCCTCTAGATGTCCGGGTTCGATCGACTTCCCATCGCCCGGAGGCGACCCCCGTTCGAGGGCCGCCCCGGGGACGGTCCGAGGACCTCACCGAGGCATCCGATCGGTAGTAGCGACGGGCGGTGTGTACAAAGGGCAGGGACTTAATCGACGCGGGCTGGTGACCCGCGCCTACTTGGAATTCCTCGTTCGAGGGGAATAGTTGCAATCCCCTGTCCCCAGCGGGGAATGGCGTTCATAGGATTGCCCGCACCTCTCGGCGTAGGGTAACTTACATGTTGAACCAGCCATTGTAGCTCACGTGCGACCCCGGACTTCTAAGGGCATCACAGACCTGTTATTGCTCCATTTCTCAAGTGGCTTCTGTGCCACAAATCGCTCTAAGAAGTTTAGCCACCGACCGCTGATTCCCACCGGGCGAACCCCAACCTTCAGGCCCGCGGTAAGCGGGAGGGCACCGGGGAGGGGAGAGGGAAGGCGAAGGCGAAGGACGGACAACCCACACCCGGAGAGCGGAACGAGGTGCGGACGGCATCGGGGAGGGAACCGAACGCGAAGGGGAGAGGCCGGAGCCACCCACTCGACGCAGAACTGAACCCCCGTCAACCGCATCACCTCCCCGAACCGATCCGGGGTAGAACCGGACCCCCGCCGAAACCCCCAACACCCCCACCCCGATGGGGACCCCCCGCGAACGGGGACCTTCGGGGATAGAGTCCGACCCAGGAGAGGGGCCGTGTAACTACTTAAAGGATGGGATCTCGTTCGTTACCGGAATTGACCAGACGAATCGCTCCACGAACTACCAACGGCCATGCACCACCACCCACAGAATCGAGAAAGAGCCGTCAATCTGTCAATCCTTACCGTGTCCGGGCCGGGTTAGGTTCCCCGCGTTGAGTCAAATTAAGCCGCAAGCTCCACTCCTGGTGGTGCCCTTCCGTCAATTCCTTTAAGTTTCAGCTTTGCAACCGTACTCCCCCCAGAGCCCAAAGACTCGTGGTTTCCCGGACGCTGCCCGGCGGGTCATAGTCGTTAACCCAACGCCGCCGGATCGCGGGTCGGCATAGTTTACGGTCGGAACTACGACGGTACCTGATCGTCTTCGATCCTCCGACTTTCGTTCTTGATTAATGAAAACATTCTTGGCAAATGCCTTCGCTTTTGTCCGTCCCGCACCGGTCTACGAATTTCACCTCTCTCGGTGCGGTACGAATGCCCCCGGCCGTCCCTCTTAATCATGACCTTTGGTCCGTCAAACCCACGAAATAGGACCAAGAGAGCGGTCGGATACCCCCCCGGCTCGGGGAACCGTGCGGCGGCCAGAAAACGGCCCCGCCCGGCCGCCTCGCCGAAGAGCTCCGACTCGCCCCCCATGGGAAGGCCTTATTCCATTATTCCTAGCTCAGTCCATTCAAGGCACGCTTCGGCCTGCTTTGAGCACTCTGTTTTGTTCAAAGTAAACGCACCGGACCCTTCCGCCCCCCACGTATTCAACCGCGGCGGACGACCCAGCTAAGGGCCTCTCCGCGGAGGAAGGGAGCAGAGGACACCGGATGAGTAGGGACAAGGTCCCGCGACCTCCACCCAGAGACCCGCGGGGGGTCCCCAACCCCCCCGGAGAGGGGCAGCTTCCCACCGCGAAGTCCGGACGGGCAGAGGCCCGGCAGCCGGGACCCGTCCCCGGATCCAACTACGAGCTTTTTAACTGCAGCAACGTTAACATACGCTATTGGAGCTGGAATTACCGCGGCTGCTGGCACCAGACTTGCCCTCCAATGGGTCCTCACCCACGGACGTAGATTGAGTTCATTTCGGTCCCGAAACCTTCAAACGGGGCCTCGCACCGATATTTTTCGTCACTACCTCCCCGTGTCGGGAATGGGTAATTTGCGCGCCTGCTGCCTTCCTTGGATGTGGTAGCCGTTTCTCAGGCTCCCTCTCCGGAATCGAACCCAGATTCCCCGTTACCCGTGGTCACCACACGTAGTCCCGTAGACTACCGTCGAAAGTTGATAGGGCAGACACTCGAATGAGACGTCGCCGCCCCGAAGGGCTCTGCGATCGGCCAAAGGTTATCTAGAGTCACCAAAGCGGACCCGACCGGAGTCGGGAGGGGGTTTTTTGGTTCTGATAAATGCACGTATCCGTGGGGGGCGCCGAGGGGGGAAGGTGAACCAGTCACCGACCACCTCGAAACGGCACCCCCACTTCCAACGCTTCGTTTGCATGTATTAGCTCTGGAATTACCACAGTTATACCAAGTAACGTGTGGAGCGATCAAAGGAACCATAACTGATTTAATGAGCCATTCGCAGTTTCACTGTACCAACGCCCGTGTGTACTTAGACTTGCATGGCTTAATCTTTGAGACAAGCATATGATACTGGCAGGATCAACCAGGCCGATCCCTCTGGTACTCAAACCCGGCTTGGGGAAAGAGAGAGAGTCGGTGGTGCGTGGAACTCGACCCCCCGAAGGAGGAAGAGACGCGCACCGCGGAAAGGCTTTTCGAACGAGACCCCCCGGAGGTGGGTCTGCAATCGGGGGTTTGACTACTTGGAAAATGTACGATTCAAGGCCCGGACGGTGCAGGCTAGGGGCCGGTTCCTTCCCTCAATAGGATCCCGACCCTAAGGCACCACCGACTCGGACCTTTTAACGGACCCAAACTGCGGTGGAAATTAGACCGACGGATCGGCTAAGTCTCCCTCGGAACGATTCTGGGACAAGCGGACCCCCTGTTACGGGGGGTCCACGAGCCATGGAGGCTGGAGCACGTGGCGGGGAGGATCGTTCTAAAAGCCGGTATTATTTCGGATTAGAAGCCTGCCCCTGGTGCTCCGGGTATGCCGCATTTCGAACGGGCGTAAAGGACGTCCGTTTAAGGGAAGAGAATGGAAGAGAATTTCCTGGCCCCCTCAAAGCGCGAGGAGGTCGGCATAGGTTTTACGGTACGCCCCCCCCGGAGCCGTCTGATGTTCAGAAGACGAAGGGTTTTGCCCCCAATCTCGTAAGGTCGAGGGCTCACCACCGAACTTCCAGCCGCGGTCCTTGGTAGGACCGATACGCGGACAAGCCGCAAAATCCTGGCCCCCTCGCAGTGCGAGGAGGTCGGCAAAGGTTTTACGATTCGCCCCCCCGGAGCCTACGGTTAGTTTTCTCGATTTAAGAAGACGAAGGGGGTCGGGCCCGGGAACCGTAAACCGAGCGCCTCTTCCCCTGCGAACTTCCAGCCGCGGTCCGTTTAAAAAGACCGATCCGTGACACCTCTAATGCGCTCTTTGCCTCCGGCCGTTTCCAGCGCGGGGGCCCGGTGGTGCGCTCCCAAGTCCCCGCGGAGGGGAAAATCTGGGAGATCCCACATTAGACCAAGCGGAACGCCGGTCTTCGCCTCGGGGGTTTGTATGCCCCTTTCGACTCGCGCACGGGCAAGAGTTAGGTTAGGAACGGGGACAACTGCCGGCGGGCGGCCCGTCGCACCCACCCCGCAAGTGGGCAGGTGGTCGGTGGCCTGTGGACCCGCCGCTCGGATTCGTTTATAGTAGGAACCATAACGGGGTACAACCCTCATACGCTCGACCCCCTCACGCCCAGAGAAGTGTTCACCTCCCTGGGCATATATCGAACGAATCATCGGGATTGAAGGGGAGGCCACCCAAACCATCCCCTTAGCCCAGAGGGGTGCCAGTCCTCGGGCTTCGGTATTCGCATCACCGGGGTCTATGGAGGTCTCGACTTAGGTTTTGAAAACCTCCAGAGGGGGGGCCGGATTAACCACCACCCTAGCCCAGAGGGGTGCCAGTCCTCGGGCTTCGGTATTCGCATCACCGGGGTCTATGGAGGTCTCGACTTAGGTTTTGAAAACCTCCAGAGGTGGGGCCGGATTAACCACCACCCTAGCCCAGAGGGGTGCCAGTCCTCGGGCATGTCACTTCGCATCACCGGGGTTCTATGGAGGTCTCGACTTAGGTTTTAAAAACCTCCAGAGGGTGGGGGCATATCTTATCCCCACCCTAGCCCAGAGGGGTGCCAGTCCTCGGGCATGTCATTTCGCATCACCGGGGTCTACGGAGGTCTCGACTTAGGTTTTGAAAACCTCCAGAGGGTGGGGGCATATCTTATCCCCACCCTAGCCCAGAGGGGTGCCAGTCCTCGGGCTTCGGTATTCGCATCACCGGGGTCTACGGAGGTCTCGACTTAGGTTTTGAAAACCTCCAGAGGGTGGGGCCTGACTTACCACCAACCCTTAGCCCAGAGGTGTGCCACTCCTCGGGCATGGAATTCGCATCAACGGGGTCTACGGATGTCTCGACTTAGGTTTTGAACACATCCAGGGAAGCAGAGCGGACATTCCCATTATTTCAAGCCCATCGGGAAGCCACTCCTTTGGGCATAGCGTTTCGCATCGCTGTTACCCAAACTTACGTCTGATTTAATGCCTCCCTAATATCCCGACGGCACCAGGCTGAGAAACCATATGCCCACAGGATTTGAGGCGTTGGAACCTCGTTCGCATAGCCGACAACGATGAACCTCCCTCGGACTCGCTACGAGGCTTGAGGAGGGTCCTGATTTTCTTAAAATCTCAGGTGAGGGACTTAGAAAATTTTCACTTTAAAACCACAGACCTCCAGAGGAGAGACCGGGCTTATCACAACCTTAGCCCAGAGGGCGTCACTCCTCGGGCATGTCACTTCGCATCACCGGGGGTCCATGGATGTCTCGACTTAGGTTTTGAACACATCCAGAAGGGGGGGCCGGATTAACCACCACCCTTAGCCCAGAGGGGTGCCAGTCCTCGGGCTTTAAATTCGCTTCGCCGGGGTCTATGGAAGTCATTTTTTAGACCTCCAGAGGGGAGGCAACCCAAACCATCCCCTTAGCCCAGAGGTGTGCCACTCCTCGGGCTTGTGTATTCGCATCACCGGGGTCCATGGAAGTCATTTTAGACATCCAGAGGGGAGGCCACCCTAACCATCCCCTTAGCCCAGAGGGGTGCCAGTCCTCGGGCTTTAAATTCGCTTCGCCGGGGTCTATGGAAGTCATTTTTAGACCTCCAGAGGGGAGGCAACCCAAACCATCCCCTTAGCCCAGAGGTGTGCCAATCCTCGGGCTTGTGTATTCGCATCACCGGGGTCCATGGAAGTCATTTTAGACATCCAGAGGGGAGGCCACCCTAACCATCCCCTTAGCCCAGAGGGGTGCCAGTCCTCGGGCTTTAAATTCGCTTCGCCGGGGTCTATGGAAGTCATTTTTAGACCTCCAGAGGGGAGGCAACCCAAACCATCCCCTTAGCCCAGAGGTGTGCCACTCCTCGGGCTTGTGTATTCGCATCACCGGGGTCCATGGAAGTCATTTTAGACATCCAGAGAGTGGGGCCGGTCTTACCACCACCCTTAAGCCCAGAGGGCGTCACTCCTCGGGCATGAAATTCGGATTACCGGGGTCTATGGATGTCTCAACTTAGGTTTTGAACACATCCAGAGGGGAGGCCACCCAAACCATCCCCTTAGCCCGGAGGTGTGCACCTCCTCGGGCTTCAAATTCGAATCACCGGGGTCCATGGAAGTCATTTTAGACATCCAGAGAGTGGGGCCGGTCTTACCACCACTCTTAGCCCAGAGGGCGCCACTCCTCGGGCATGAAATTCGCATCACCGGGGTCCATGGAAGTCAGTTTAGACCTCCAGAGAGTGGGGCCGGTCTTACCACCACTCTTAAGCCCAGAGGGCGTCACTCCTCGGGCATGAAATTCGGATTACCGGGGTCTATGGATGTCTCAACTTAGGTTTTGAACACATCCAGAGGGGAGGCCACCCAAACCATCCCCTTAGCCCGGAGGTGTGCACCTCCTCGGGCTTGAAATTCGAATCACCGGGGTCCATGGAAGTCAGTTTAGACCTCCAGAGAGTGGGGCCGGTCTTACCACCACCCTTAAGCCCAGAGGGCGTCACTCCTCGGGCATGGAATTCGCATCAACGGGGTCTACGGATGTCTCGACTTAGGTTTTGAACACATCCAGGGAAGCAGAGCGGACATTCCCATTATTTCAAGCCCATCGGGAAGCCACTCCTTTGGGCATAGCGTTTCGCATCGCTGTTACCCAAACTTACGTCTGATTTAATGCCTCCCTAATATCCCGACGGCACCAGGCTGAGAAACCATATGCCCACAGGATTAGAGGCGTCTGAACCCCTTTCGCATAGCCGACAACGATGAACCTCCCTCGGACTCGCTACGAGGCTTGAGGAGGGTCCTGATTCTCTTAAAATCTCAGGTGAGGGACTTAGAAAATATTCACTTTAAAACCACAGACCTCCAGAGGAGAGACCGGGCTTATCACAACCTTAGCCCAGAAGGCACCACTCTTCGGGCATGTCACTTCGCATCACCGGGGTCCATGGAAGTCTCGACTTAGGTTTTGAACGCATCCAGAGGGTGGGAGCCGGACTTACCACCACCCTTAGCCCAGAGGGCGTCACTCCTCGGGCATAAAATTCGGATAACCGGGGTCCATGGAAGTCAATTTTGACCTCCAGAGAGGGGGGGGGCCTGGCTTACCACCACCCTAAGCCCAGAGGGCGTCACTCCTCGGGCATGAAATACGCTACACCGGGGTCCATGGAAGTCAGTTTAGACCTCCAGAGAGGGGGGGCCGGGCTTACCACCACCCTTAGCCCAGAGGGCACCACTCCTCGGGCTTGAAATTCGCATCACCGGGGTCCATGGAAGTCTCGACTTAGGTTTTGGAAACCTCCAGAGGGGGGGCTGCACTTACCACCACCCTAAGCCCAGAGGGCGTCACTCCTCGGGCATGAAATACGCTATACCGGGGTCCATGGAAGTCCTTTTAGACCTCCAGAGAGGGGGGGGGCCGGGCTTACCACCACCCTTAGCCCAGAGGGCACCACTCCTCGGGCTTGAAATTCGCATCACCGGGGTCCATGGAAGTCTCGACTTAGGTTTTGGAAACCTCCAGAGGGGGGGCTGCACTTACCACCACCCTTAGCCCAGAGGTTCATCACTCCTCGGGCATGAAATTCGGATAACCGGGGTCCATGGAAGTCAGTTTAGACCTCCAGAGAGTGGGGCCGGGCTTACCACCACCCTAAGCCCAGAGGGCGTCACTCCTCGGGCATGAAATTCAGATAACCGGGGTCCATGGAAGTCAGTTTAGACCTCCAGAGAGTGGGGCCGGGCTTACCACCACCCTAAGCCCAGAGGGCGTCACTCCTCGGGCATGAAATTCGGATAACCGGGGTCCATGGAAGTCTCGACTTAGGTTTTGGAGACCTCCAGAGGGGGGGCCGGGCATACCACCACCCTTAGCCCAGAGGGCGTCACTCCTCGGGCATGAAATACGCTATACCGGGGTCCATGGAAGTCAGTTTTGACCTCCAGAGAGGGGGGGCCTGGCTTACCACCACCCTAGCCGAGAGGGCGTCACTCCTCGGGCATGAAATTCGCTTCACCGGGGTCCATGGAAGTCATTTTAGACCTCCAGAGAGGGGGGGCTGCACTTACCACCACCCTAGCCGAGAGGGCGTCACTCCTCGGGCATGAAATTCGGATCACCGGGGTCCATGGAAGTCAGTTTAGACCTCCAGAGAGTGGGGCCGGGCTTACCACCACCCTAAGCCCAGAGGGCGTCACTCCTCGGGCATGAAATTCGGATAACCGGGGTCCATGGAAGTCTCGACTTAGGTTTTGGAGACCTCCAGAGGGGGGGCCGGGCATACCACCACCCTTAGCCCAGAGGGCGTCACTCCTCGGGCATGAAATACGCTTAACCGGGGTCCATGGAAGTCAATCTAGACCTCCAGAGAGGGGGGGCCGGGCTTACCACCACCCTTAGCCCAGAGGGCATCACTCCTCGGGCATGAAATTCGCATCACCGGGGTCCATGGAAGTCAGTTTAGACCTCCAGAGGGGGGGCTGAGCATACCACCACCCTTAGCCCAGAGGTGTGCTCCTCATCGGGCATGAAATACGCTTCACCGGGGTCCATGGAAGTCATTCGAGACCTCCAGAGGGGGGGCCGGGCATACCACCACCCTTAGCCCAGAGGTGAGTCACTCCTCGGGCATCAAATTCGCATCACCGGGGTCCATGGAAGTCAGTTTAGACCTCCAGAGGGGGGGCTGAGCATACCACCACCCTTAGCCCAGAGGTGTGCTCCTCATCGGGCATGAAATACGCTTCACCGGGGTCCATGGAAGTCATTCGAGACCTCCAGAGGGGGGGCCGGGCATACCACCACCCTTAGCCCAGAGGTGAGTCACTCCTCGGGCATCAAATTCGCATCACCGGGGTCCATGGAAGTCAGTTTAGACCTCCAGAGGGGGGGCTGAGCATACCACCACCCTTAGCCCAGAGGTGTGCTCCTCATCGGGCATGAAATACGCTTCACCGGGGTCCATGGAAGTCATTCGAGACCTCCAGAGGGGGGGCCGGGCATACCACCACCCTTAGCCCAGAGGTGAGTCACTCCTCGGGCATCAAATTCGCATCACCGGGGTCCATGGAAGTCAGTTTAGACCTCCAGAGGGGGGGCTGAGCATACCACCACCCTTAGCCCAGAGGTGTGCTCCTCATCGGGCATGAAATACGCTTCACCGGGGTCCATGGAAGTCATTCGAGACCTCCAGAGGGGGGGCCGGGCATACCACCACCCTTAGCCCAGAGGTGAGTCACTCCTCGGGCATCAAATTCGCATCACCGGGGTCCATGGAAGTCAGTTTAGACCTCCAGAGGGGGGGCTGAGCATACCACCACCCTTAGCCCAGAGGTGTGCTCCTCATCGGGCATGAAATACGCTTCACCGGGGTCCATGGAAGTCATTCGAGACCTCCAGAGGGGGGGCTGGGCATACCACCACCCTTAGCCCAGAGGTGAGTCACTCCTCGGGCATCAAATTCGCATCACCGGGGTCCATGGAAGTCAGTTTAAACATCCAGAGGGGGGGGGCCGAGCATACCACCACCCTTAGCCCAGAGGTGTGCTCCTCATCGGGCATCAAATTCGCATCACCGGGGTCCATGGAAGTCATTCGAGACCTCCAGAGGGGGGGCCGAGTATACCACCACCCTTAGCCCAGAGGTGAGTCACTCCTCGGGCATCAAATTCGCATCACCGGGGTCCATGGAAGTCAGTTTAGACCTCCAGAGGGGGGGCCGAGCATACCACCACCCTTAGCCCAGAGGTGAGTCACTCCTCGGGCATCAAATTCGCATCACCGGGGTCCATGGAAGTCAGTTTAAACATCCAGAGGGGGGGGCCGAGCATACCACCACCCTTAGCCCAGAGGTGTGCTCCTCATCGGGCATCAAATTCGCATCACCGGGGTCCATGGAAGTCAGTTTAGACCTCCAGAAAGGGGGGCCGAACCTACCACCAACCTTAGCCCAGAGGGCGTCACTCCTCGGGCTTCAAACTCCCATCGCCGGGGTCCCATGGAAGTCTCGACTTAGGTTTTGAACCGTTCCGGGGT
>NC_089820.1:30683836-30691336 GCF_029633855.1 Hoplias malabaricus
GTCTCGACTTAGGTTTTGAAAACCTCCAGAGGTGGGGCCGGATTAACCACCACCCTAGCCCAGAGGGGTGCCAGTCCTCGGGCATGTCACTTCGCATCACCGGGGTTCTATGGAGGTCTCGACTTAGGTTTTAAAAACCTCCAGAGGGTGGGGGCATATCTTATCCCCACCCTAGCCCAGAGGGGTGCCAGTCCTCGGGCATGTCATTTCGCATCACCGGGGTCTACGGAGGTCTCGACTTAGGTTTTGAAAACCTCCAGAGGGTGGGGGCATATCTTATCCCCACCCTAGCCCAGAGGGGTGCCAGTCCTCGGGCTTCGGTATTCGCATCACCGGGGTCTACGGAGGTCTCGACTTAGGTTTTGAAAACCTCCAGAGGGTGGGGCCTGACTTACCACCAACCCTTAGCCCAGAGGTGTGCCACTCCTCGGGCATGGAATTCGCATCAACGGGGTCTACGGATGTCTCGACTTAGGTTTTGAACACATCCAGGGAAGCAGAGCGGACATTCCCATTATTTCAAGCCCATCGGGAAGCCACTCCTTTGGGCATAGCGTTTCGCATCGCTGTTACCCAAACTTACGTCTGATTTAATGCCTCCCTAATATCCCGACGGCACCAGGCTGAGAAACCATATGCCCACAGGATTTGAGGCGTTGGAACCTCGTTCGCATAGCCGACAACGATGAACCTCCCTCGGACTCGCTACGAGGCTTGAGGAGGGTCCTGATTTTCTTAAAATCTCAGGTGAGGGACTTAGAAAATTTTCACTTTAAAACCACAGACCTCCAGAGGAGAGACCGGGCTTATCACAACCTTAGCCCAGAGGGCGTCACTCCTCGGGCATGTCACTTCGCATCACCGGGGGTCCATGGATGTCTCGACTTAGGTTTTGAACACATCCAGAAGGGGGGGCCGGATTAACCACCACCCTTAGCCCAGAGGGGTGCCAGTCCTCGGGCTTTAAATTCGCTTCGCCGGGGTCTATGGAAGTCATTTTTTAGACCTCCAGAGGGGAGGCAACCCAAACCATCCCCTTAGCCCAGAGGTGTGCCACTCCTCGGGCTTGTGTATTCGCATCACCGGGGTCCATGGAAGTCATTTTAGACATCCAGAGGGGAGGCCACCCTAACCATCCCCTTAGCCCAGAGGGGTGCCAGTCCTCGGGCTTTAAATTCGCTTCGCCGGGGTCTATGGAAGTCATTTTTAGACCTCCAGAGGGGAGGCAACCCAAACCATCCCCTTAGCCCAGAGGTGTGCCAATCCTCGGGCTTGTGTATTCGCATCACCGGGGTCCATGGAAGTCATTTTAGACATCCAGAGGGGAGGCCACCCTAACCATCCCCTTAGCCCAGAGGGGTGCCAGTCCTCGGGCTTTAAATTCGCTTCGCCGGGGTCTATGGAAGTCATTTTTAGACCTCCAGAGGGGAGGCAACCCAAACCATCCCCTTAGCCCAGAGGTGTGCCACTCCTCGGGCTTGTGTATTCGCATCACCGGGGTCCATGGAAGTCATTTTAGACATCCAGAGAGTGGGGCCGGTCTTACCACCACCCTTAAGCCCAGAGGGCGTCACTCCTCGGGCATGAAATTCGGATTACCGGGGTCTATGGATGTCTCAACTTAGGTTTTGAACACATCCAGAGGGGAGGCCACCCAAACCATCCCCTTAGCCCGGAGGTGTGCACCTCCTCGGGCTTCAAATTCGAATCACCGGGGTCCATGGAAGTCATTTTAGACATCCAGAGAGTGGGGCCGGTCTTACCACCACTCTTAGCCCAGAGGGCGCCACTCCTCGGGCATGAAATTCGCATCACCGGGGTCCATGGAAGTCAGTTTAGACCTCCAGAGAGTGGGGCCGGTCTTACCACCACTCTTAAGCCCAGAGGGCGTCACTCCTCGGGCATGAAATTCGGATTACCGGGGTCTATGGATGTCTCAACTTAGGTTTTGAACACATCCAGAGGGGAGGCCACCCAAACCATCCCCTTAGCCCGGAGGTGTGCACCTCCTCGGGCTTGAAATTCGAATCACCGGGGTCCATGGAAGTCAGTTTAGACCTCCAGAGAGTGGGGCCGGTCTTACCACCACCCTTAAGCCCAGAGGGCGTCACTCCTCGGGCATGGAATTCGCATCAACGGGGTCTACGGATGTCTCGACTTAGGTTTTGAACACATCCAGGGAAGCAGAGCAGACATTCCCATTATTTCAAGCCCATCGGGAAGCCACTCCTTTGGGCATAGCGTTTCGCATCGCTGTTACCCAAACTTACGTCTGATTTAATGCCTCCCTAATATCCCGACGGCACCAGGCTGAGAAACCATATGCCCACAGGATTAGAGGCGTCTGAACCCCTTTCGCATAGCCGACAACGATGAACCTCCCTCGGACTCGCTACGAGGCTTGAGGAGGGTCCTGATTCTCTTAAAATCTCAGGTGAGGGACTTAGAAAATATTCACTTTAAAACCACAGACCTCCAGAGGAGAGACCGGGCTTATCACAACCTTAGCCCAGAAGGCACCACTCTTCGGGCATGTCACTTCGCATCACCGGGGTCCATGGAAGTCTCGACTTAGGTTTTGAACGCATCCAGAGGGTGGGAGCCGGACTTACCACCACCCTTAGCCCAGAGGGCGTCACTCCTCGGGCATAAAATTCGGATAACCGGGGTCCATGGAAGTCAATTTTGACCTCCAGAGAGGGGGGGGGCCTGGCTTACCACCACCCTAAGCCCAGAGGGCGTCACTCCTCGGGCATGAAATACGCTACACCGGGGTCCATGGAAGTCAGTTTAGACCTCCAGAGAGGGGGGGCCGGGCTTACCACCACCCTTAGCCCGGAGGGCACCACTCCTCGGGCTTGAAATTCGCATCACCGGGGTCCATGGAAGTCTCGACTTAGGTTTTGGAAACCTCCAGAGGGGGGGCTGCACTTACCACCACCCTAAGCCCAGAGGGCGTCACTCCTCGGGCATGAAATACGCTATACCGGGGTCCATGGAAGTCCTTTTAGACCTCCAGAGAGGGGGGGGCCGGGCTTACCACCACCCTTAGCCCAGAGGGCACCACTCCTCGGGCTTGAAATTCGCATCACCGGGGTCCATGGAAGTCTCGACTTAGGTTTTGGAAACCTCCAGAGGGGGGGCTGCACTTACCACCACCCTTAGCCCAGAGGTTCATCACTCCTCGGGCATGAAATTCGGATAACCGGGGTCCATGGAAGTCAGTTTAGACCTCCAGAGAGTGGGGCCGGGCTTACCACCACCCTAAGCCCAGAGGGCGTCACTCCTCGGGCATGAAATTCAGATAACCGGGGTCCATGGAAGTCAGTTTAGACCTCCAGAGAGTGGGGCCGGGCTTACCACCACCCTAAGCCCAGAGGGCGTCACTCCTCGGGCATGAAATTCGGATAACCGGGGTCCATGGAAGTCTCGACTTAGGTTTTGGAGACCTCCAGAGGGGGGGCCGGGCATACCACCACCCTTAGCCCAGAGGGCGTCACTCCTCGGGCATGAAATACGCTATACCGGGGTCCATGGAAGTCAGTTTTGACCTCCAGAGAGGGGGGGCCTGGCTTACCACCACCCTAGCCGAGAGGGCGTCACTCCTCGGGCATGAAATTCGCTTCACCGGGGTCCATGGAAGTCATTTTAGACCTCCAGAGAGGGGGGGCTGCACTTACCACCACCCTAGCCGAGAGGGCGTCACTCCTCGGGCATGAAATTCGGATCACCGGGGTCCATGGAAGTCAGTTTAGACCTCCAGAGAGTGGGGCCGGGCTTACCACCACCCTAAGCCCAGAGGGCGTCACTCCTCGGGCATGAAATTCGGATAACCGGGGTCCATGGAAGTCTCGACTTAGGTTTTGGAGACCTCCAGAGGGGGGGCCGGGCATACCACCACCCTTAGCCCAGAGGGCGTCACTCCTCGGGCATGAAATACGCTTAACCGGGGTCCATGGAAGTCAATCTAGACCTCCAGAGAGGGGGGGCCGGGCTTACCACCACCCTTAGCCCAGAGGGCATCACTCCTCGGGCATGAAATTCGCATCACCGGGGTCCATGGAAGTCAGTTTAGACCTCCAGAGGGGGGGCTGAGCATACCACCACCCTTAGCCCAGAGGTGTGCTCCTCATCGGGCATGAAATACGCTTCACCGGGGTCCATGGAAGTCATTCGAGACCTCCAGAGGGGGGGCCGGGCATACCACCACCCTTAGCCCAGAGGTGAGTCACTCCTCGGGCATCAAATTCGCATCACCGGGGTCCATGGAAGTCAGTTTAGACCTCCAGAGGGGGGGCTGAGCATACCACCACCCTTAGCCCAGAGGTGTGCTCCTCATCGGGCATGAAATACGCTTCACCGGGGTCCATGGAAGTCATTCGAGACCTCCAGAGGGGGGGCCGGGCATACCACCACCCTTAGCCCAGAGGTGAGTCACTCCTCGGGCATCAAATTCGCATCACCGGGGTCCATGGAAGTCAGTTTAGACCTCCAGAGGGGGGGCTGAGCATACCACCACCCTTAGCCCAGAGGTGTGCTCCTCATCGGGCATGAAATACGCTTCACCGGGGTCCATGGAAGTCATTCGAGACCTCCAGAGGGGGGGCCGGGCATACCACCACCCTTAGCCCAGAGGTGAGTCACTCCTCGGGCATCAAATTCGCATCACCGGGGTCCATGGAAGTCAGTTTAGACCTCCAGAGGGGGGGCTGAGCATACCACCACCCTTAGCCCAGAGGTGTGCTCCTCATCGGGCATGAAATACGCTTCACCGGGGTCCATGGAAGTCATTCGAGACCTCCAGAGGGGGGGCCGGGCATACCACCACCCTTAGCCCAGAGGTGAGTCACTCCTCGGGCATCAAATTCGCATCACCGGGGTCCATGGAAGTCAGTTTAGACCTCCAGAGGGGGGGCTGAGCATACCACCACCCTTAGCCCAGAGGTGTGCTCCTCATCGGGCATGAAATACGCTTCACCGGGGTCCATGGAAGTCATTCGAGACCTCCAGAGGGGGGGCTGGGCATACCACCACCCTTAGCCCAGAGGTGAGTCACTCCTCGGGCATCAAATTCGCATCACCGGGGTCCATGGAAGTCAGTTTAAACATCCAGAGGGGGGGGGCCGAGCATACCACCACCCTTAGCCCAGAGGTGTGCTCCTCATCGGGCATCAAATTCGCATCACCGGGGTCCATGGAAGTCATTCGAGACCTCCAGAGGGGGGGCCGAGTATACCACCACCCTTAGCCCAGAGGTGAGTCACTCCTCGGGCATCAAATTCGCATCACCGGGGTCCATGGAAGTCAGTTTAGACCTCCAGAGGGGGGGCCGAGCATACCACCACCCTTAGCCCAGAGGTGAGTCACTCCTCGGGCATCAAATTCGCATCACCGGGGTCCATGGAAGTCAGTTTAAACATCCAGAGGGGGGGGCCGAGCATACCACCACCCTTAGCCCAGAGGTGTGCTCCTCATCGGGCATCAAATTCGCATCACCGGGGTCCATGGAAGTCAGTTTAGACCTCCAGAAAGGGGGGCCGAACCTACCACCAACCTTAGCCCAGAGGGCGTCACTCCTCGGGCTTCAAACTCCCATCGCCGGGGTCCCATGGAAGTCTCGACTTAGGTTTTGAACCGTTCCGGGGTCACCTCCAGTGAGATAACGCGGAAATCTCACTATATTCATGCCCACAGGCGAACCAGAGCCTTGGGCTTGTCATAGTTACATACGGTGTACCCAAACTTTCGTCTTTTCTAAAGGAACCCTAATGTCCTGACGGCACCGCACTGGAAACCCCCATGCCCTCTGAATTTTTACCTCTCCGAGGTGCTCCGTTTTGGGCTTGCTACCTAGGGCGAAGAGGGTCAGAAATTTTTCTAAGTCCTACTTTAAAACGTCCCACTGGGAGAACACTAGGGTTAGCACTTTGCCAAAAAATCACGGCTGAATGCAATTTTCACGCCTCGCACCCTTTGTTCGTTTAGATTTAACAAAAAAATCAACCGACCCCCCTTTTTAACAACGCTTTGCCGAATTTAGCTCACTTTTCCCGGCCTGGAATATCTCACGCTTGCCCCCCACGGTACTTACCTCCGGGGAAGACACCCCCGTCGCTGCCAACGCCCATGCCCGGCCCAGGCTCACCCGACTCGGCCTCGCTCGCTCCATCGCCCGCTCCAAACCTCCGGGGAGAAGACCCCCATCGCCGCCAACGCCCATGCCCGGCCCAGGCTCACCCGACTCGGCCTCGCTCGCTACATCGCCCCGCTCCAAACCTCCGGGGCTGGACCTCCACCAACCCAGCGCACCTCTCGAACCTATCCGGCCCACACTTAAGCACTCCTCCTCGGACTAAACCATCCAGCCCGCGCCGCTGGAACGAGCGCCCACTGGAAGACCCGAGCCCCAAACCCGCGCGCTTTACGGTTCTCTATCTCCCCGGGCTCGGAGCACTTTTCTCGGCCATGGGACCTCCAGGGGGGGCCCTTCATGGCTCCGTCAATATTCCTTTAAGTCTCACTCCGCCCACTGGAAGACCCGAGCCCCAAACCCGCGCGCTTTACGGTTCTCTATCTCCCCGGGCTCGGGGCACTTTTCTCGGCCATGGGACCTCCAGGGGGGGCCCCTCATGGCTCCGTCATCATTCCTCTAAGTCTCATTCCGCCCACTGCGATACCCGAGGCCTTTAACCGCGGCGTTCACGGTTCTCTATCACCCCGGGCTCGGGGCACTTTTCTCGGCCATGGGACCTCCAGGGGAGGCCCTTCCTGGCTCCGTCATCATTCCTCTAAGTCTCATTCCGCCCACTGCGATACCCGAGGTCTTTAACCGCGGCGTTCACGGTTCTCTATCACCCCGGGCTCGGAGCACTTTTCTCGGCCATGGGACCTCCAGGGGAGGCCCCTCATGGCTCCGTCATCATTCCTCTAAGTCTCATTCCGCCCACTGCGATACCCGAGGTCTTTAACCGCGGCGTTCACGGTTCTCTATCACCCCGGGCTCGGAGCACTTTTCTCGGCCATGGGACCTCCAGGGGAGGCCCCTCATGGCTCCGTCATCATTCCTCTAAGTCTCATTCCGCCCACTGCGATACCCGAGGTCTTTAACCGCGGCGTTCACGGTTCTCTATCACCCCGGGCTCGGAGCACTTTTCTCGGCCATGGGACCTCCAGGGGAGGCCCCTCATGGCTCCGTCATCATTCCTCTAAGTCTCATTCCGCCCACTGCGATACCCGAGGTCTTAGACCGCGGCGTTCACGGTTCTCTATCACCCCGGGCTCGGAGCACTTTTCTCGGCCATGGGACCTCCAGGGGAGGCCCCTCATGGCTCCGTCAATATTCCTCTAAGTCTCATTCCGCCCACTGCGATACCCGGGCTCAGAGCATGTACTTCGGCCATGGGACCACAAGAGGGCGCCCTTCTTCAGAAACTGCTGACATCCAGGACCATTCAAGGGAGCGACCTGCCTCCCTATGCCCGCCACCGGCTCCCTCTAACC
>NC_089820.1:30696336-30716336 GCF_029633855.1 Hoplias malabaricus
GGACCCAGAGTCCCAGAGCCCCAGGGACCCAGAGACCCAGAGCCCCAGAGCCCCAGAGACCCAGAGCCCCAGAGCCCCAGGGAACCAGAGCCCCAGAGTCCCAGGGACCCAGAGACCCAGAGACCCAGAGCCCCAGGGACCCAGAGCCCCAGAGTCCCAGGGACCCAGAGCCCCAGAGCCCCAGGGACCCAGGGACCCAGAGCCCCAGAGCCCCAGAGTCCCAGAGCCCCAGAGTCCCAGGGACCCAGAGACCCAGAGCCCCAGAGCCCCAGAGTCCCAGGGACCCAGAGCCCCAGAGCCCCAGGGACCCAGAGCCCCAGAGCCCCAGAGTCCCAGAGCCCCAGAGCCCCAGGGACCCAGGGACCCAGAGTCCCAGGGACCCAGAGCCCCAGAGCCCCAGGGACCCAGGGACCCAGAGCCCCAGAGCCTCAGAGACCCAGAGCCCCAGAGACCCAGAGACCCAGAGCCCCAGAGTCCCAGAGCCCCAGGGACCCAGAGCCCCAGAGTCCCAGGGACCCAGAGACCCAGAGCCCCAGGGACCCAGAGCCCCAGAGTCCCAGGGACCCAGAGACCCAGAGCCCCAGAGCCCAGGGACCCAGGGACCCAGAGCCCCAGAGCCCCAGAGTCCCAGAGCCCCAGAGTCCCAGAGCCCCAGAGTCCCAGAGCCCCAGGGACCCAGAGCCCCAGAGTCCCAGGGACCCAGAGTCCCAGGGACCCAGAGCCCCAGAGCCCCAGAGTCCCAGAGCCCCAGAGCCCCAGAGCCCCAGAGCCACAGGGACCCAGAGCCCCATGGACCCAGAGCCCCAGAGTCCCAGGGACCCAGAGACCCAGAGTCCCAGGGACCCAGAGACCCAGAGCCCCAGGGACCCAGAGCCCCAGAGCCCCAGAGTCCCAGGGACCCAGAGACCCAGAGCCCCAGAGCCCCAGAGCCCCAGGGACCCAGAGACCCAGAGCCCCAGAGCCCCAGAGCCCCAGAGTCCCAGGGACCCAGAGCCCCAAGGACCCAGGGACCCAGAGTCCCAGGGACCCAGAGTCCCAGGGACCCAGAGACCCAGGGACCCAGAGTCCCAGAGTCCCAGAGTCCCAGGGACCCAGAGCCCCAGGGACCCAGAGCCCCAGGGACCCAGGGACCCAGGGACCCAGAGACCCAGAGCCCCAGAGCCCCAGAGCCCCAGAGCCCCAGAGCCCCAGAGTCCCAGGGACCCAGGGACCCAGGGACCCAGGGACCCAGAGCCCCAGAGCCCCAGGGACCCAGAGTCCCAGGGACCCAGAGACCCAGAGCCCCAGGGACCCAGGGACCCAGGGACCCAGGGACCCAGAGACCCAGAGCCCCAGAGCCCCAGGGACCCAGGGACCCAGGGACCCAGAGACCCAGAGACCCAGAGCCCCAGGGACCCGGCGCACCGGTCGAACCTATCTGGCCCACACTTAAGCCCCCGCCCTCGGACTAAACCAATCAGCCTGCCCCGTCAAAAAAGATGCCCACTGGTAGACCTGGAACCTTAAAATATATTGGAAGTGGGATGGTTGCCCAATTGCTGTATACTATATTGCAAGTTCATCCTGCCCACTGGTGGACCTGGGAGCCAAAACGGCGCGCAATATATTGGAAGTGGGACGGTTGCGCAATCGCTGTACAATATATTGGAAGTGGGATGGTTGCCCAATTGCTGTATAATATATTGCAAGTTCATCCTGCCCACTGGTGGACCTGGGTGCCAAAACGGCGCGCAATATATTGGAAGTGGGACGGTTGAGCAATCGCTGTACAATATATTGGAAGTGGGATGGTTGCCCAATTGCTGTACAATATATTGGAAGTGGGATGGTTGCCCAATTGCTGTATAATATATTGCAAGTTCATCCTGCCCACTGGTGGACCTGGGTGCCAAAACGGCGCGCAATATATTGGAAGTGGGACGGTTGAGCAATCGCTGTACAATATATTGGAAGTGGGATGGTTGCCCAATTGCTGTACAATATATTGGAAGTGGGATGGTTGCCCAATTGCTGTATAATATATTGCAAGTTCATCCTGCCCACTGGTGGACCTGGGAGACAAAACGACGCGCAATATATTGGAAGTGGGACGGTTGCGCAATCGCTGTATAATATATTGGAAGTGGGATGGTTGCCCAATTGCTGTATAATGTATTGGAAGGACCCTCCGTCAAATCTCAAAGTTCATTCTGCCCACTGGTGGACCTGGGAGACAAAACGCCGCACAATATATTGAAAGTGGGATGGTTGCCCAATTGCTGTACAATACATGGGAAGTGGGATGGTTGTCCAGTTCATTACACCCTCATCCTGGGCCTCTGATTAGGCTTGCCCCGGAGCTTACCACCGGTGCCTACCTCCAGGGGCTTATTCACCCCAACGCCCTGGTCCCCTAACCCGGCATGAATTTCACCAAGGGTCCCCTACCTCCGGGGCTCCCTATCAGCCAATACATTAAGAACACCTCATCCTGGGCCTCTGATAAGGCTTGCCCCGGAGTTTACCACCGGGGCCTACCTCCGGGGCCTAATTAAACCCAACGCCCTGGTTCCCTGAACGGGCCTTATTCAAACAACCTCTCCGCCGCCTAAGCTCCGGAGCTTCCTTTTGGCTCCCAGAGGCCCAGAGGCCCAGGCTCCCAGAGGCCCAGAGGCCCAGGCTACCAGAGGCCCAGGCTACCAGAGGCCCAGAGACCCAGGCTACCAGAGGCCCAGGCTCCCAGAGACCCAGAGGCCCAGAGGCCCAGAGGCCCAGAGACCCAGAGGCCCAGAGTCCCAGAGACCCAGAGACCCAGGGCCCCAGAGACCCAGAGCCCCAGAGCCCCAGAGCCCCAGGGACCCAGGGACCCAGAGACCCAGAGACCCAGAGACCCAGAGACCCAGGCTCCCAGAGGCCCAGAGACCCAGAGACCCAGAGACCCAGAGCCCCGGGGACCCAGAGACCCGGAGACCCAGAGCCCCAGAGCCCCAGAGCCCCAGAGTCCCAGGGACCCAGAGCCCCAGAGCCCCGGGGACCCAGAGCCCCAGAGCCCCGGGGACCCAGAGACCCAGAGCCCCAGAGCCCCAGAGGCCCAGAGGCCCAGAGGCCCAGAGTCCCAGAGACCCAGAGACCCAGAGCCCCAGAGCCCCGGGGACCCAGAGCCCCAGAGCCCCGGGGACCCAGAGACCCAGAGCCCCAGAGTCCCAGGGACCCAGAGCCCCAGAGCCCCAGAGACCCAGAGTCCCAGAGCCCCAGAGTCCCAGGGACCCAGAGCCCCAGAGCCCCAGAGCCCCGGGGACCCAGAGCCCCAGAGCCCCGGGGACCCAGAGACCCAGAGCCCCGGGGACCCAGAGACCCAGAGCCCCAGAGCCCCAGAGACCCAGAGACCCAGAGACCCAGAGCCCCAGAGCCCCAGAGACCCAGAGCCCCAGAGACCCAGAGCCCCAGAGCCCCGGGGACCCAGAGCCCCAGAGCCCGGGGACCCAGAGACCCAGAGCCCCAGAGTCCCAGGGACCCAGAGCCCCAGAGCCCCAGAGCCCCAGGGACCCAGAGCCCCAGAGTCCCAGAGCCCCAGAGCCCCAGAGCCCCAGAGCCCCGGGGACCCAGAGCCCCAGAGCCCCAGAGCCCCGGGGACCCAGAGCCCCAGAGCCCCAGAGCCCCGGGGACCCAAAGCCCCAGAGCCCCGGGGACCCAGAGACCCAGAGCCCCGGGGACCCAGAGACCCAGAGCCCCAGAGCCCCAGAGACCCAGAGACCCAGAGCCCCAGAGCCCCAGAGACCCAGAGCCCCAGAGACCCAGAGCCCCAGAGCCCCGGGGACCCAGAGCCCCAGAGCCCGGGGACCCAGAGACCCAGAGCCCCAGAGTCCCAGGGACCCAGAGCCCCAGAGCCCCAGAGCCCCAGGGACCCAGAGCCCCAGAGTCCCAGAGCCCCAGAGCCCCAGAGCCCCGGGGACCCAGAGCCCCAGAGCCCCGGGGACCCAGAGACCCAGAGCCCCAGAGTCCCAGGGACCCAGAGCCCCAGAGACCCAGAGCCCCAGGGACCCAGAGACCCAGAGCCCCAGAGTCCCAGAGACCCAGGCTCCCAGAGGCCCAGAGGCCCAGAGGCCCAGGCTACCAGAGGCCCAGAGGCCCAGGCTACCAGAGGCCCAGGCTCCCAGAGGCCCAGAGGCCCAGGCTACCAGAGGCCCAGAGGCCCAGAGCCCCAGAGCCCCAGAGACCCAGAGGCCCAGAGACCCAGAGTCCCAGAGACCCAGAGACCCAGGCTACCAGAGGCCCAGAGGCCCAGAGGCCCAGGCTACCAGAGGCCCAGGCTTCCAGAGGCCCAGAGAAATTTTATTTATATTTGATTTGGACATTTTACGCTCTTTCTGGACCCTTAGACCCTCCCCCAAGCTTTGGGCGGGACTTTAGAGAGGTCAAAGTTGAATGCATCCCATTTGCAATATATATGACACTGTTAAATATATTGGAAGTTGGATGGTGTAGGTTATTCCATTCAGAAAGCCAATCAGAGCCAATCAGAGCCAAGTGACACATACTAAAGGGATGGGCCCAACGTTCTGAACTCCTAGATGGAGCACCAGTGCCCCTAGTGCTGTCCAAATGGCGATTTTGCCGCGGGTATCAAACTGGAAAAAGTTATCACTCAGTGTCCAAATGGTCATGCTTTATACGGCATTATGGATCCATAACCGGCATACAATCCCACTGTGGTCATAAGTGTCCAATGGCAATATATTTGAATGGGCCTTTGTCCAGAAAGTGTATAGTGGGGCTAACTTAAGAGAGTCATAGTTACTCCCGCCGTTAACCCGCGCTTCGATGAATTTCTTCACTTTGACATTCAGAGCACTGGGCAGAATTCACATCGTGTCAACACCCGGTCCAAGAGCCTTCACGATGCTGTGTTTTAATTAAACAGTCGGATTCCCCTTGTCCGCAGCAGTTCTAATTCGGCTGTTAGGTGCCGGCCGAGAGACCCGGCCCCGGAGGTCTCCCCCCGAGGCGAGACTCATAAGCCCGAGAGATCCACGGAGCCTAGGCTCGGCGCGCGAGGCTCCAGGGACACCGCCCCGACCCACCGAAGCCCCACCACCGGCGGTGGCCCGCTACGAGTCCACACACGCACGAGAGACCGCAACCCCCCCACGCGGACCTACGTTCCATTGCGTCCCTCCGCGTCCCATCGGGGGAGAGCGAAGGGCCGGACGCTCGAGCTTAGCCGGGGGCGGCCCACCCGGCGACGGGCGTCGGGAGCCCGGCCCGGCTTAGGTAGGGAGAGGGAGGCCGAAGGCGGTCATCCGACGGAGGTTAGTCCCGAAGGACGCTCCCCCGCCGGCATCCCACCGACGACCGGCTCCCCTACCGTCGACCTGACCGAGGCCCCCTAAGCGCCACCGCCGAGGGGGGGACACGCACCGGGGCTTAAGGTCTCGCTCGCCGCGACCCACTCTCATCGACCCCGACAGACAGACGGAGCCTTGTTCACGGGGGTTTGGATATACTGGGGGGACAATCTCTCGCCGTGCGCTTCCTCGCGCGCAGGACCCAGTGGGGGGGGGCCCGAAGGTGGACCGGGAACAGCTCCCCGTCGCACGGGCAGCACCGGGCTTTCGGACCCCGCATCAGCAGACACGGGCCCGACCGAGCTCAGCCATTAGAGCCAATCCTTATCCCGAAGTTACGGATCCGTCTTGCCGACTTCCCTTACCTACATTGTTCCAACACGCCAGAGGCTGTTCACCTTGGAGACCTGATGCGGATATGGGTACGGCCTGGGGGGAAATTCACTATACCTCCCCCGGATTTTCAAGGGCCGATGGGAAACGTCCCGGCCGTCGCATAGCGCATGCGACGCCTTTCAGAGCGTTGAGCCCCTATCTCGGGGTCGAACCCATTCCAGGGCGCTCCAGCTCTTTAGCAAGGAGAGAGAATCCTCCCCGGGGTCCCCACCGGCGTCTCCGGGTTCGTTTGCGTTACCGCCACGGGAGCGCCTCTCGGCGGCTCGATCTCCACCAATCCCAGGTACGGGGATATTGGCCCGATCCCCTTTCGGTCAGCGCGAGGCAGACGAGACCATCGCCCCAGCATTTTCCGAACGGCGCTCGCCTATCCCTTAGGACCGACTAACCCACGGCCAAGCGCTGTCGGCGTGGAACCCTTCTCCACTTCGGCCTTCAAAGTTCTCATCTGAATATTTGCTACTACCACCAAGATCTGCACCCGCGGCGGCTCGACCCAGGCTCGCGCCAAAGGCTTCTGCGCCACCGCGGCGCCCCTCCTACTCGTCGCGGCATACGGTCCCATGAGTCTCGGTTCTCTCTCTCATTCTCGCTGGCTTTTGGGGGGGGTGGGAGACAAGTACCGCCAGCGACGGCCGGGTATGGGCCCGACGCTCCAGCGCCATCCATTTTCAGGGCCAGTTGATTCGGCAGGTGAGTTGTTACACACTCCTTAGCGGATGCCGACTTCCATGGCCACCGCCCCGCTGTCTATATCAACCGACACCTTTCTTGGGGTCTGATGAGCGTCTGCGTCGGGCGCCTTAACCCGCGCGTTCGGTTCATCCCGCAGCACCAGTTCTGCTTACCAAAAGTGGCCCACTCGGCACCGTCAATTCCATGCCCGGCTCCAAGCCTGCGAGCCGGGCCTCTTACCCATTTAAAGTTTGAGAGTAGGGCGAGGCCCGTTTCGGCCCCGCGGCCTCCAGTCATTTCTTTACCGGATAAAACTTGAAGTTTCGGCGCCGGCTATCCTGAGGGAAACTTCGGAGGGAACCAGCTACTAGATGGTTCGATTAGTCTTTCGCCCCTATACCCAGGTCGGACGACCGATTTGCACGTCAGGACCGCTGCGGGCCTCCACTCAGGGTTTCCCCTGGCTTCGCCCTGCCCAGGCATAGTTCACCATCTTTCGGGTACCACCGCGTATGCTCTGGCTCCGCTCTCCGCACGTGGGAAGAGCAGGCCGGTGGTGCGCCGCCCGCCCCCTCGGAGGGTTAGGACGGATCCCACCTCAGCCGACGCGCGCCGGCCTTCACCTTCGTTGCGCCTCCGGGGGTTCTGGTCCCTTCGACTCGCATACGCGTTAGACTCCTTGGTCCGTGTTTCAAGACGGGTCGTTCGGGGTCCGAACTTAGCCGCTGACCTTAGGCGTTCGGGTGCTGTGGGCCTGGATCGCCCCCCGCATCGCCGTAGCGGGCCTAGCCCGGGGCTGAGGACAGCCCAGCCGGCCCGCTTCGACCGAACGATCGGGGGGGGCCCCCATCCCCATCCCGGAGGAGGGGAGAACGCGGAAAGGACATTGCTCCACGGCCCCGGCGTTATCGGCGAAGTCGGAGCGAGGGGCTGTAGCGGAACGCCCGTGTCCGGGGGCCGCGTGGGGACTCCCTTCTCCGGACGGACCTACCTTCACCCTCGGGCCCTTCCAAGCCTAACCGGAGCCGGTCGCGACTCACCACCACGCGGGGAAAGTACACCGGGCGGGGCCGGACCTCCGTACGCCCGACAGGCCCGAAGTCCAGAGGCGAAGCGCAGAGCCGAAGCGGGGAGCGGTGGAGTCGGCACCCCACCCCTCTCGCCCGGATACGCTCGCACCCCCGACCGCGGAACCCGACGAGCGCGGGGCCGTCCGCCCGGCTGAATCCCCCGGGGCAGTCTTCTCGGTCCCCGTACGTTTACCTCTCAACGGTTTCACGCTCTGTTGAACTCTCTCTTCAAAGTCCTGTTTCAACTTTCCCTCACGGTACTCGGTTCGCTATCGGTCTCGTGCCGGTATTTAGCCTTAGATGGAGTTTACCACCCGCTTTGGGCTGCATTCCCAAGCAACCCGACTCCGAGAAGCCCGACCTACCCGGGCGGGAACGCGGGACTCGCTACCGGGCTTTCACCGTCTATGGGAAGAAGCCACGTTCGCGAGGACTTGGTCCCGCCTCCGCACCGAGACGGATCTTACGGACTTCCGTACGCTACATTTCCCGGCCAACCCCGGTCAGGGGAAAGTGGGATTCAGCGCTGGGCTCTTCCCTGTTCGCTCGCCGCTACTAAGGGAATCCTTGTTAGTTTCTTTTCCTCCGCTTACTGATATGCTTAAGTTCAGCGGGTCGTCTCGTCTGATCTGAGGCCGCACACAGAGGTTTCTTATGCGGGGGCGAGGGCGGAGGCGGAGGGCCGAAGGCTAGGGGCGAGGGGCGAGAGCCCGGCACGAGACCGAACTCCGCGACACCTTCCCCCCCACCCCGGCCGCTCGCCCGCCCGCTCACTCGCCCGCTCGCTGGGTTTAATCGGCACTCGCCACCCCCGCGTCCGACTGCGCGGAGCCCCGCTCGGGACTCGGGGAGAGACCGTAACGGACGTGGACCCGGACCTACTCGGCTCTCCCTCCGTTCCCTGTACGGAGCTCTCTCGCAACACGGGCCGCGTGGACTGGCTCGGAACCGAGTCTTCGTTTGGGAAGACGAAGGGCCGTTTTCAGGCCCTGCGAGCTTCCAGCCGCGGTCTCTCTCTCTCAGCGGGGGCGCGGAGACCGATCGATGGGTAAAGCGACCCTCAGACAGGCGTGGCCGCGGGATGGACCCCCGCGGCCGCAATATGCGTTCGAAATTTCGATGATCTGTGTCCTGCAATTCACATTAGTTAACGCAGATGGCTGCGTTCTTCATCGAAGCACGAGCCGAGTGATCCACCGCTAAGAGTCGTATTCGGGTTTGTGCCCGGCCCGTTACAGGCCGGGCGAAGGAAGCCATTCGAACAAGAGACAATTTTTGCCAATATATTTCAAGCCGGGTGCCTTCCACCCCCGTGCAGGGGGGGAAAGGTCATTGAACCTGGGCGTCACCACCGGACCGAGGAGTTACGGCCCGGGGGACGATCGCCCGAGTAGGTGCCCGAGACTTACGTGGTTTAGGAGACCGGGGTCTAGGCACCCGCCGTTCCCGGCGAGGCCCAGGGGTTTGGTTCGCTGCGTTACGGGTCCCGGTCTAAGGCATTCAGGCGTGCGCTCAAAGCCAAGCTCTCCACCCCGGAGGGTATGAGCGAGGCCCGGTGGTACGCTCCCAAGTCCCCGCTTAGGGGAAGGCGCTGGGTAGATCCCACCTAGTCAGGACCGGCGGGCACCGGCCGTCTCCTTTCGGGTGTTTATAAACGCATCCGGGGTTCGTGAGGCCCCTTCAACTCGCGCACCGGCCTTAGACTATTATACGGTCCGTCTCTGCGAAGCCAACATCGGGGGTATTTTGCATGCGCTCTTAAGCTCCGCTCTAACCCCGTGAGGGGAAAGAGTTTCGCCCGGCGGTACGCTCCCGTCCACCACCGCCCCCTGTGCCGGGGGGATGGGTTCAGGGAGATCCCACCGAGGCCGGCGAGCACCGGCCAACGCCCTGGGGGTGAGTAAGCCCCTTTGACTCGCGCACGCACAATCAAGCCTTCAACGATCAATGGTTTTTTGGGTTTAACTACCCGGCGGGCGGCTCCGGCGCCACTCTTCCCCCCGCGAACGGGAGGGGCGGACCGGGGTACCTATGCACCTAAGGCGGTCCTCGCATAACCCCGAGTTCCGAAGCCGGCTCGCTACGTCCACCCACCCGGAGGGGGGAGAGACTCACGTCGGCCGACGACGAAAGGTACGAGGCTTCTGCGGTCCATACCTTGAAGGTACCCGCCGGGGGGGAGGTTCGGCCTCTCGAGTCCGACTCGACAACCGGCACGGACGGCGGGCGCCGACCGCGGCCAGGTCACCGTTATTGATCCTTCCGCAGGTTCCCCTACGAAAACCTTGTTACGACTTTTACTCCCTCTAGATGTCCGGGTTCGATCGACTTCCCATCGCCCGGAGGCGACCCCCGTTCGAGGGCCGCCCCGGGGACGGTCCGAGGACCTCACCGAGGCATCCGATCGGTAGTAGCGACGGGCGGTGTGTACAAAGGGCAGGGACTTAATCGACGCGGGCTGGTGACCCGCGCCTACTTGGAATTCCTCGTTCGAGGGGAATAGTTGCAATCCCCTGTCCCCAGCGGGGAATGGCGTTCATAGGATTGCCCGCACCTCTCGGCGTAGGGTAACTTACATGTTGAACCAGCCATTGTAGCTCACGTGCGACCCCGGACTTCTAAGGGCATCACAGACCTGTTATTGCTCCATTTCTCAAGTGGCTTCTGTGCCACAAATCGCTCTAAGAAGTTTAGCCACCGACCGCTGATTCCCACCGGGCGAACCCCAACCTTCAGGCCCGCGGTAAGCGGGAGGGCACCGGGGAGGGGAGAGGGAAGGCGAAGGCGAAGGACGGACAACCCACACCCGGAGAGCGGAACGAGGTGCGGACGGCATCGGGGAGGGAACCGAACGCGAAGGGGAGAGGCCGGAGCCACCCACTCGACGCAGAACTGAACCCCCGTCAACCGCATCACCTCCCCGAACCGATCCGGGGTAGAACCGGACCCCCGCCGAAACCCCCAACACCCCCACCCCGATGGGGACCCCCCGCGAACGGGGACCTTCGGGGATAGAGTCCGACCCAGGAGAGGGGCCGTGTAACTACTTAAAGGATGGGATCTCGTTCGTTACCGGAATTGACCAGACGAATCGCTCCACGAACTACCAACGGCCATGCACCACCACCCACAGAATCGAGAAAGAGCCGTCAATCTGTCAATCCTTACCGTGTCCGGGCCGGGTTAGGTTCCCCGCGTTGAGTCAAATTAAGCCGCAAGCTCCACTCCTGGTGGTGCCCTTCCGTCAATTCCTTTAAGTTTCAGCTTTGCAACCGTACTCCCCCCAGAGCCCAAAGACTCGTGGTTTCCCGGACGCTGCCCGGCGGGTCATAGTCGTTAACCCAACGCCGCCGGATCGCGGGTCGGCATAGTTTACGGTCGGAACTACGACGGTACCTGATCGTCTTCGATCCTCCGACTTTCGTTCTTGATTAATGAAAACATTCTTGGCAAATGCCTTCGCTTTTGTCCGTCCCGCACCGGTCTACGAATTTCACCTCTCTCGGTGCGGTACGAATGCCCCCGGCCGTCCCTCTTAATCATGACCTTTGGTCCGTCAAACCCACGAAATAGGACCAAGAGAGCGGTCGGATACCCCCCCGGCTCGGGGAACCGTGCGGCGGCCAGAAAACGGCCCCGCCCGGCCGCCTCGCCGAAGAGCTCCGACTCGCCCCCCATGGGAAGGCCTTATTCCATTATTCCTAGCTCAGTCCATTCAAGGCACGCTTCGGCCTGCTTTGAGCACTCTGTTTTGTTCAAAGTAAACGCACCGGACCCTTCCGCCCCCCACGTATTCAACCGCGGCGGACGACCCAGCTAAGGGCCTCTCCGCGGAGGAAGGGAGCAGAGGACACCGGATGAGTAGGGACAAGGTCCCGCGACCTCCACCCAGAGACCCGCGGGGGGTCCCCAACCCCCCCGGAGAGGGGCAGCTTCCCACCGCGAAGTCCGGACGGGCAGAGGCCCGGCAGCCGGGACCCGTCCCCGGATCCAACTACGAGCTTTTTAACTGCAGCAACGTTAACATACGCTATTGGAGCTGGAATTACCGCGGCTGCTGGCACCAGACTTGCCCTCCAATGGGTCCTCACCCACGGACGTAGATTGAGTTCATTTCGGTCCCGAAACCTTCAAACGGGGCCTCGCACCGATATTTTTCGTCACTACCTCCCCGTGTCGGGAATGGGTAATTTGCGCGCCTGCTGCCTTCCTTGGATGTGGTAGCCGTTTCTCAGGCTCCCTCTCCGGAATCGAACCCAGATTCCCCGTTACCCGTGGTCACCACACGTAGTCCCGTAGACTACCGTCGAAAGTTGATAGGGCAGACACTCGAATGAGACGTCGCCGCCCCGAAGGGCTCTGCGATCGGCCAAAGGTTATCTAGAGTCACCAAAGCGGACCCGACCGGAGTCGGGAGGGGGTTTTTTGGTTCTGATAAATGCACGTATCCGTGGGGGGCGCCGAGGGGGGAAGGTGAACCAGTCACCGACCACCTCGAAACGGCACCCCCACTTCCAACGCTTCGTTTGCATGTATTAGCTCTGGAATTACCACAGTTATACCAAGTAACGTGTGGAGCGATCAAAGGAACCATAACTGATTTAATGAGCCATTCGCAGTTTCACTGTACCAACGCCCGTGTGTACTTAGACTTGCATGGCTTAATCTTTGAGACAAGCATATGATACTGGCAGGATCAACCAGGCCGATCCCTCTGGTACTCAAACCCGGCTTGGGGAAAGAGAGAGAGTCGGTGGTGCGTGGAACTCGACCCCCCGAAGGAGGAAGAGACGCGCACCGCGGAAAGGCTTTTCGAACGAGACCCCCCGGAGGTGGGTCTGCAATCGGGGGTTTGACTACTTGGAAAATGTACGATTCAAGGCCCGGACGGTGCAGGCTAGGGGCCGGTTCCTTCCCTCAATAGGATCCCGACCCTAAGGCACCACCGACTCGGACCTTTTAACGGACCCAAACTGCGGTGGAAATTAGACCGACGGATAGGCTAAGTCTCCCTCGGAACGATTCTGGGACAAGCGGACCCCCTGTTACGGGGGGTCCACGAGCCATGGAGGCTGGAGCACGTGGCGGGGAGGATCGTTCTAAAAGCCGGTATTATTTCGGATTAGAAGCCTGCCCCTGGTGCTCCGGGTATGCCGCATTTCGAACGGGCGTAAAGGACGTCCGTTTAAGGGAAGAGAATGGAAGAGAATTTCCTGGCCCCCTCAAAGCGCGAGGAGGTCGGCATAGGTTTTACGGTACGCCCCCCCCGGAGCCGTCTGATGTTCAGAAGACGAAGGGTTTTGCCCCCAATCTCGTAAGGTCGAGGGCTCACCACCGAACTTCCAGCCGCGGTCCTTGGTAGGACCGATACGCGGACAAGCCGCAAAATCCTGGCCCCCTCGCAGTGCGAGGAGGTCGGCAAAGGTTTTACGATTCGCCCCCCCGGAGCCTACGGTTAGTTTTCTCGATTTAAGAAGACGAAGGGGGTCGGGCCCGGGAACCGTAAACCGAGCGCCTCTTCCCCTGCGAACTTCCAGCCGCGGTCCGTTTAAAAAGACCGATCCGTGACACCTCTAATGCGCTCTTTGCCTCCGGCCGTTTCCAGCGCGGGGGCCCGGTGGTGCGCTCCCAAGTCCCCGCGGAGGGGAAAATCTGGGAGATCCCACATTAGACCAAGCGGAACGCCGGTCTTCGCCTCGGGGGTTTGTATGCCCCTTTCGACTCGCGCACGGGCAAGAGTTAGGTTAGGAACGGGGACAACTGCCGGCGGGCGGCCCGTCGCACCCACCCCGCAAGTGGGCAGGTGGTCGGTGGCCTGTGGACCCGCCGCTCGGATTCGTTTATAGTAGGAACCATAACGGGGTACAACCCTCATACGCTCGACCCCCTCACGCCCAGAGAAGTGTTCACCTCCCTGGGCATATATCGAACGAATCATCGGGATTGAAGGGGAGGCCACCCAAACCATCCCCTTAGCCCAGAGGGGTGCCAGTCCTCGGGCTTCGGTATTCGCATCACCGGGGTCTATGGAGGTCTCGACTTAGGTTTTGAAAACCTCCAGAGGGGGGGCCGGATTAACCACCACCCTAGCCCAGAGGGGTGCCAGTCCTCGGGCTTCGGTATTCGCATCACCGGGGTCTATGGAGGTCTCGACTTAGGTTTTGAAAACCTCCAGAGGTGGGGCCGGATTAACCACCACCCTAGCCCAGAGGGGTGCCAGTCCTCGGGCATGTCACTTCGCATCACCGGGGTTCTATGGAGGTCTCGACTTAGGTTTTAAAAACCTCCAGAGGGTGGGGGCATATCTTATCCCCACCCTAGCCCAGAGGGGTGCCAGTCCTCGGGCATGTCATTTCGCATCACCGGGGTCTACGGAGGTCTCGACTTAGGTTTTGAAAACCTCCAGAGGGTGGGGGCATATCTTATCCCCACCCTAGCCCAGAGGGGTGCCAGTCCTCGGGCTTCGGTATTCGCATCACCGGGGTCTACGGAGGTCTCGACTTAGGTTTTGAAAACCTCCAGAGGGTGGGGCCTGACTTACCACCAACCCTTAGCCCAGAGGTGTGCCACTCCTCGGGCATGGAATTCGCATCAACGGGGTCTACGGATGTCTCGACTTAGGTTTTGAACACATCCAGGGAAGCAGAGCGGACATTCCCATTATTTCAAGCCCATCGGGAAGCCACTCCTTTGGGCATAGCGTTTCGCATCGCTGTTACCCAAACTTACGTCTGATTTAATGCCTCCCTAATATCCCGACGGCACCAGGCTGAGAAACCATATGCCCACAGGATTTGAGGCGTTGGAACCTCGTTCGCATAGCCGACAACGATGAACCTCCCTCGGACTCGCTACGAGGCTTGAGGAGGGTCCTGATTTTCTTAAAATCTCAGGTGAGGGACTTAGAAAATTTTCACTTTAAAACCACAGACCTCCAGAGGAGAGACCGGGCTTATCACAACCTTAGCCCAGAGGGCGTCACTCCTCGGGCATGTCACTTCGCATCACCGGGGGTCCATGGATGTCTCGACTTAGGTTTTGAACACATCCAGAAGGGGGGGCCGGATTAACCACCACCCTTAGCCCAGAGGGGTGCCAGTCCTCGGGCTTTAAATTCGCTTCGCCGGGGTCTATGGAAGTCATTTTTTAGACCTCCAGAGGGGAGGCAACCCAAACCATCCCCTTAGCCCAGAGGTGTGCCACTCCTCGGGCTTGTGTATTCGCATCACCGGGGTCCATGGAAGTCATTTTAGACATCCAGAGGGGAGGCCACCCTAACCATCCCCTTAGCCCAGAGGGGTGCCAGTCCTCGGGCTTTAAATTCGCTTCGCCGGGGTCTATGGAAGTCATTTTTAGACCTCCAGAGGGGAGGCAACCCAAACCATCCCCTTAGCCCAGAGGTGTGCCAATCCTCGGGCTTGTGTATTCGCATCACCGGGGTCCATGGAAGTCATTTTAGACATCCAGAGGGGAGGCCACCCTAACCATCCCCTTAGCCCAGAGGGGTGCCAGTCCTCGGGCTTTAAATTCGCTTCGCCGGGGTCTATGGAAGTCATTTTTAGACCTCCAGAGGGGAGGCAACCCAAACCATCCCCTTAGCCCAGAGGTGTGCCACTCCTCGGGCTTGTGTATTCGCATCACCGGGGTCCATGGAAGTCATTTTAGACATCCAGAGAGTGGGGCCGGTCTTACCACCACCCTTAAGCCCAGAGGGCGTCACTCCTCGGGCATGAAATTCGGATTACCGGGGTCTATGGATGTCTCAACTTAGGTTTTGAACACATCCAGAGGGGAGGCCACCCAAACCATCCCCTTAGCCCGGAGGTGTGCACCTCCTCGGGCTTCAAATTCGAATCACCGGGGTCCATGGAAGTCATTTTAGACATCCAGAGAGTGGGGCCGGTCTTACCACCACTCTTAGCCCAGAGGGCGCCACTCCTCGGGCATGAAATTCGCATCACCGGGGTCCATGGAAGTCAGTTTAGACCTCCAGAGAGTGGGGCCGGTCTTACCACCACTCTTAAGCCCAGAGGGCGTCACTCCTCGGGCATGAAATTCGGATTACCGGGGTCTATGGATGTCTCAACTTAGGTTTTGAACACATCCAGAGGGGAGGCCACCCAAACCATCCCCTTAGCCCGGAGGTGTGCACCTCCTCGGGCTTGAAATTCGAATCACCGGGGTCCATGGAAGTCAGTTTAGACCTCCAGAGAGTGGGGCCGGTCTTACCACCACCCTTAAGCCCAGAGGGCGTCACTCCTCGGGCATGGAATTCGCATCAACGGGGTCTACGGATGTCTCGACTTAGGTTTTGAACACATCCAGGGAAGCAGAGCGGACATTCCCATTATTTCAAGCCCATCGGGAAGCCACTCCTTTGGGCATAGCGTTTCGCATCGCTGTTACCCAAACTTACGTCTGATTTAATGCCTCCCTAATATCCCGACGGCACCAGGCTGAGAAACCATATGCCCACAGGATTAGAGGCGTCTGAACCCCTTTCGCATAGCCGACAACGATGAACCTCCCTCGGACTCGCTACGAGGCTTGAGGAGGGTCCTGATTCTCTTAAAATCTCAGGTGAGGGACTTAGAAAATATTCACTTTAAAACCACAGACCTCCAGAGGAGAGACCGGGCTTATCACAACCTTAGCCCAGAAGGCACCACTCTTCGGGCATGTCACTTCGCATCACCGGGGTCCATGGAAGTCTCGACTTAGGTTTTGAACGCATCCAGAGGGTGGGAGCCGGACTTACCACCACCCTTAGCCCAGAGGGCGTCACTCCTCGGGCATAAAATTCGGATAACCGGGGTCCATGGAAGTCAATTTTGACCTCCAGAGAGGGGGGGGGCCTGGCTTACCACCACCCTAAGCCCAGAGGGCGTCACTCCTCGGGCATGAAATACGCTACACCGGGGTCCATGGAAGTCAGTTTAGACCTCCAGAGAGGGGGGGCCGGGCTTACCACCACCCTTAGCCCAGAGGGCACCACTCCTCGGGCTTGAAATTCGCATCACCGGGGTCCATGGAAGTCTCGACTTAGGTTTTGGAAACCTCCAGAGGGGGGGCTGCACTTACCACCACCCTAAGCCCAGAGGGCGTCACTCCTCGGGCATGAAATACGCTATACCGGGGTCCATGGAAGTCCTTTTAGACCTCCAGAGAGGGGGGGGGCCGGGCTTACCACCACCCTTAGCCCAGAGGGCACCACTCCTCGGGCTTGAAATTCGCATCACCGGGGTCCATGGAAGTCTCGACTTAGGTTTTGGAAACCTCCAGAGGGGGGGCTGCACTTACCACCACCCTTAGCCCAGAGGTTCATCACTCCTCGGGCATGAAATTCGGATAACCGGGGTCCATGGAAGTCAGTTTAGACCTCCAGAGAGTGGGGCCGGGCTTACCACCACCCTAAGCCCAGAGGGCGTCACTCCTCGGGCATGAAATTCAGATAACCGGGGTCCATGGAAGTCAGTTTAGACCTCCAGAGAGTGGGGCCGGGCTTACCACCACCCTAAGCCCAGAGGGCGTCACTCCTCGGGCATGAAATTCGGATAACCGGGGTCCATGGAAGTCTCGACTTAGGTTTTGGAGACCTCCAGAGGGGGGGCCGGGCATACCACCACCCTTAGCCCAGAGGGCGTCACTCCTCGGGCATGAAATACGCTATACCGGGGTCCATGGAAGTCAGTTTTGACCTCCAGAGAGGGGGGGCCTGGCTTACCACCACCCTAGCCGAGAGGGCGTCACTCCTCGGGCATGAAATTCGCTTCACCGGGGTCCATGGAAGTCATTTTAGACCTCCAGAGAGGGGGGGCTGCACTTACCACCACCCTAGCCGAGAGGGCGTCACTCCTCGGGCATGAAATTCGGATCACCGGGGTCCATGGAAGTCAGTTTAGACCTCCAGAGAGTGGGGCCGGGCTTACCACCACCCTAAGCCCAGAGGGCGTCACTCCTCGGGCATGAAATTCGGATAACCGGGGTCCATGGAAGTCTCGACTTAGGTTTTGGAGACCTCCAGAGGGGGGGCCGGGCATACCACCACCCTTAGCCCAGAGGGCGTCACTCCTCGGGCATGAAATACGCTTAACCGGGGTCCATGGAAGTCAATCTAGACCTCCAGAGAGGGGGGGCCGGGCTTACCACCACCCTTAGCCCAGAGGGCATCACTCCTCGGGCATGAAATTCGCATCACCGGGGTCCATGGAAGTCAGTTTAGACCTCCAGAGGGGGGGCTGAGCATACCACCACCCTTAGCCCAGAGGTGTGCTCCTCATCGGGCATGAAATACGCTTCACCGGGGTCCATGGAAGTCATTCGAGACCTCCAGAGGGGGGGCCGGGCATACCACCACCCTTAGCCCAGAGGTGAGTCACTCCTCGGGCATCAAATTCGCATCACCGGGGTCCATGGAAGTCAGTTTAGACCTCCAGAGGGGGGGCTGAGCATACCACCACCCTTAGCCCAGAGGTGTGCTCCTCATCGGGCATGAAATACGCTTCACCGGGGTCCATGGAAGTCATTCGAGACCTCCAGAGGGGGGGCCGGGCATACCACCACCCTTAGCCCAGAGGTGAGTCACTCCTCGGGCATCAAATTCGCATCACCGGGGTCCATGGAAGTCAGTTTAGACCTCCAGAGGGGGGGCTGAGCATACCACCACCCTTAGCCCAGAGGTGTGCTCCTCATCGGGCATGAAATACGCTTCACCGGGGTCCATGGAAGTCATTCGAGACCTCCAGAGGGGGGGCCGGGCATACCACCACCCTTAGCCCAGAGGTGAGTCACTCCTCGGGCATCAAATTCGCATCACCGGGGTCCATGGAAGTCAGTTTAGACCTCCAGAGGGGGGGCTGAGCATACCACCACCCTTAGCCCAGAGGTGTGCTCCTCATCGGGCATGAAATACGCTTCACCGGGGTCCATGGAAGTCATTCGAGACCTCCAGAGGGGGGGCCGGGCATACCACCACCCTTAGCCCAGAGGTGAGTCACTCCTCGGGCATCAAATTCGCATCACCGGGGTCCATGGAAGTCAGTTTAGACCTCCAGAGGGGGGGCTGAGCATACCACCACCCTTAGCCCAGAGGTGTGCTCCTCATCGGGCATGAAATACGCTTCACCGGGGTCCATGGAAGTCATTCGAGACCTCCAGAGGGGGGGCTGGGCATACCACCACCCTTAGCCCAGAGGTGAGTCACTCCTCGGGCATCAAATTCGCATCACCGGGGTCCATGGAAGTCAGTTTAAACATCCAGAGGGGGGGGGCCGAGCATACCACCACCCTTAGCCCAGAGGTGTGCTCCTCATCGGGCATCAAATTCGCATCACCGGGGTCCATGGAAGTCATTCGAGACCTCCAGAGGGGGGGCCGAGTATACCACCACCCTTAGCCCAGAGGTGAGTCACTCCTCGGGCATCAAATTCGCATCACCGGGGTCCATGGAAGTCAGTTTAGACCTCCAGAGGGGGGGCCGAGCATACCACCACCCTTAGCCCAGAGGTGAGTCACTCCTCGGGCATCAAATTCGCATCACCGGGGTCCATGGAAGTCAGTTTAAACATCCAGAGGGGGGGGCCGAGCATACCACCACCCTTAGCCCAGAGGTGTGCTCCTCATCGGGCATCAAATTCGCATCACCGGGGTCCATGGAAGTCAGTTTAGACCTCCAGAAAGGGGGGCCGAACCTACCACCAACCTTAGCCCAGAGGGCGTCACTCCTCGGGCTTCAAACTCCCATCGCCGGGGTCCCATGGAAGTCTCGACTTAGGTTTTGAACCGTTCCGGGGTCACCTCCAGTGAGATAACGCGGAAATCTCACTATATTCATGCCCACAGGCGAACCAGAGCCTTGGGCTTGTCATAGTTACATACGGTGTACCCAAACTTTCGTCTTTTCTAAAGGAACCCTAATGTCCTGACGGCACCGCACTGGAAACCCCCATGCCCTCTGAATTTTTACCTCTCCGAGGTGCTCCGTTTTGGGCTTGCTACCTAGGGCGAAGAGGGTCAGAAATTTTTCTAAGTCCTACTTTAAAACGTCCCACTGGGAGAACACTAGGGTTAGCACTTTGCCAAAAAATCACGGCTGAATGCAATTTTCACGCCTCGCACCCTTTGTTCGTTTAGATTTAACAAAAAAATCAACCGACCCCCCTTTTTAACAACGCTTTGCCGAATTTAGCTCACTTTTCCCGGCCTGGAATATCTCACGCTTGCCCCCCACGGTACTTACCTCCGGGGAAGACACCCCCGTCGCTGCCAACGCCCATGCCCGGCCCAGGCTCACCCGACTCGGCCTCGCTCGCTCCATCGCCCGCTCCAAACCTCCGGGGAGAAGACCCCCATCGCCGCCAACGCCCATGCCCGGCCCAGGCTCACCCGACTCGGCCTCGCTCGCTACATCGCCCCGCTCCAAACCTCCGGGGCTGGACCTCCACCAACCCAGCGCACCTCTCGAACCTATCCGGCCCACACTTAAGCACTCCTCCTCGGACTAAACCATCCAGCCCGCGCCGCTGGAACGAGCGCC
>NC_089820.1:30721336-30743836 GCF_029633855.1 Hoplias malabaricus
TGACACAAGTCAAATATATTACAATTGGGATCCCAATTCACATATATTTGACACAAGTCAAATATATTGCAATTGGGATCCCAATTCACATATATTTGACTTGTGTCAAATATATTGCAATTGGGATCCCGATTCACATATATTTGACACAAGTCAAATATATTGCAATTGGGATCCCAATTCACATATATTTGACACAAGTCAAATATATTGCAATTGGGATCCCAATTCACATATATTTGACTTGTGTCAAATATATTGCAATTGGGATCCCGATTCACATATATTTGACACAAGTCAAATATATTGCAATTGGGATCCCAATTCACATATATTTGACACAAGTCAAATATATTGCAATTGGGATCCCGATTCACATATATTTGACACAAGTCAAATATATTGCAAATGGGATCCCAATTCACATATATTTGACACAAGTCAAATATATTGCAATTGGGATCCCAATTCACATATATTTGACTTGTGTCAAATATATTGCAATTGGGATCACAATTGCAAATTATATCTTACCCAGAGCCCCAGGCTCCCAGAAGGGAGCTGGGCTGTGATAAGGCTTGCCCCGGAGCCTACCACTGGTGCTAAGACTCCCATAAGCCTCTGGATCTCTGCAGAGTCCCAGAGTCCCAGAGTCCCAGAGTCCCAGAGTCCCAGAGCCCCAGGGACCCAGAGACCCAGAGCCCCAGAGCCCCAGAGCCCAAGAGCCCCAGAGTCCCAGGGACCCAGAGTCCCAGAGTCCCAGGGACCCAGAGGCCCAGGGACCCAGAGTCCCAGGGACCAAGAGACCCAGAGCCCCAGGGACCCAGAGTCCCAGGGACCCAGAGTCCCAGGGACCCAGAGACCCAGAGACCCAGAGCCCCAGGGACCCAGAGCCCCAGAGCCCCAGAGCCCCAGAGTCCCAGAGCACCAGAGCCCCAGAGCCCCAGAGTCCCAGGGACCAAGAGTCCCAGGGACCCAGAGACCCAGAGCCCCAGGGACCCAGAGACCCAGAGCCCCAGGGACCCAGAGACCCAGAGCCCCAGGGACCCAGAGCCCCAGAGCCCCAGAGCCCCAGAGTCCCAGAGTCCCAGAGTCCCAGAGCCCCAGAGCCCCAGAGCCCCAGAGACCCAGGGACCCAGAGCCCCAGAGTCCCAGAGCCCCAGAGCCCAAGAGCCCCAGGGACCCAGAGACCCAGAGACCCAGAGCCCCAGAGCCCCAGAGTCCCAGAGCCCCAGGGACCCAGAGACCCAGAGCCCCAGAGCCCCAGAGCCCCAGAGTCCCAGAGCCCCAGTGCCCCAGAGTCCCAGAGCCCCAGAGCCCCAGAGTCCCAGGGACCCAGAGTCCCAGAGCCCCAGGGACCCAGAGACCCAGAGCCCCAGAGCCCCAGAGACCCAGAGCCCCAGAGCCCCAGGGAACCAGAGCCCCAGAGTCCCAGGGACCCAGAGACCCAGAGACCCAGAGCCCCAGGGACCCAGAGCCCCAGAGTCCCAGGGACCCAGAGCCCCAGAGCCCCAGGGACCCAGGGACCCAGAGCCCCAGAGCCCCAGAGTCCAAGAGCCCCAGAGTCCCAGGGACCCAGAGACCCAGAGCCCCAGAGCCCCAGAGTCCCAGGGACCCAGAGCCCCAGAGCCCCAGGGACCCAGAGCCCCAGAGCCCCAGAGTCCCAGAGCCCCAGAGCCCCAGGGACCCAGAGACCCAGAGTCCCAGGGACCCAGAGCCCCAGAGCCCCAGGGACCCAGGGACCCAGAGCCCCAGAGCCCCAGAGTCCCAGGGACCCAGAGCCCCAGAGCCCCAGGGACCCAGAGCCCCAAAGCCCCAGAGTCCCAGGGACCCAGAGCCCCAGAGCCCCAGGGACCCAGAGCCCCAGAGCCCCAGAGCCCCAGGGACCCAGGGACCCAGAGTCCCAGGGACCCAGAGACCCAGAGCCCCAGAGACCCAGAGACCCAGAGACCCAGAGCCCCAGAGTCCCAGAGCCCCAGGGACCCAGAGCCCCAGAGTCCCAGGGACCCAGAGACCCAGAGCCCCAGGGACCCAGAGCCCCAGAGCCCCAGAGTCCCAGGGACCCAGAGACCCAGAGCCACAGAGCCCAGGGACCCAGGGACCCAGAGCCCCAGAGCCCCAGAGTCCCAGAGCCCCAGAGTCCCAGAGCCCCAGAGTCCCAGAGCCCCAGGGACCCAGAGCCCCAGAGTCCCAGGGACCCAGAGTCCCAGGGACCCAGAGCCCCAGAGCCCCAGAGTCCCAGAGCCCCAGAGCCCCAGAGCCCCAGGGACCCAGAGCCCCAGGGACCCAGAGCCCCAGAGTCCCAGGGACCCAGAGACCCAGAGCCCCAGGGACCCAGAGCCCCAGAGCCCCAGAGTCCCAGGGACCCAGAGACCCAGAGCCCCAGAGCCCCAGAGCCCCAGGGACCCAGGGACCCAGAGTCCCAGGGACCCAGAGACCCAGAGCCCCAGAGCCCCAGAGCCCCAGAGTCCCAGGGACCCAGAGCCCCAAGGACCCAGGGACCCAGAGTCCCAGGGACCCAGAGTCCCAGGGACCCAGAGACCCAGGGACCCAGAGTCCCAGAGTCCCAGAGTCCCAGGGACCCAGAGCCCCAGGGACCCAGAGCCCCAGGGACCCAGGGACCCAGGGACCCAGAGACCCAGAGCCCCAGGGACCCAGAGCCCCAGAGCCCCAGAGCCCCAGAGTCCCAGGGACCCAGGGACCCAGGGACCCAGGGACCCAGAGCCCCAGAGCCCCAGGGACCCAGAGTCCCAGGGACCCAGAGACCCAGAGCCCCAGGGACCCAGGGACCCAGGGACCCAGGGACCCAGGGACCCAGAGACCCAGAGCCCCAGAGCCCCAGGGACCCAGGGACCCAGGGACCCAGAGACCCAGAGCCCCAGGGACCCGGCGCACCGGTCGAACCTATCTGGCCCACACTTAAGCCCCCGCCCTCGGACTAAACCAATCAGCCTGCCCCGTCAAAAAAGATGCCCACTGGTAGACCTGGAACCTTAAAATATATTGGAAGTGGGATGGTTGCCCAATTGCTGTATAATATATTGCAAGTTCATCCTGCCCACTGGTGGACCTGGGAGCCAAAACGGCGCGCAATATATTGGAAGTGGGACGGTTGCGCAATCGCTGTACAATATATTGGAAGTGGGATGGTTGCCCAATTGCTGTATAATATATTGCAAGTTCATCCTGCCCACTGGTGGACCTGGGAGCCAAAACGGCGCGCAATATATTGGAAGTGGGACGGTTGAGCAATCGCTGTACAATATATTGGAAGTGGGTTGGTTGCCCAATTGCTGTACAATATATTGGAAGTGGGATGGTTGCCCAATTGCTGTATAATATATTGCAAGTTCATCCTGCCCACTGGTGGACCTGGGAGACAAAACGACGCGCAATATATTGGAAGTGGGACGGTTGCGCAATCGCTGTACAATATATTGGAAGTGGGATGGTTGCCCAATTGCTGTATAATGTATTGGAAGGACCCTCCGTCAAATCTCAAAGTTCATTCTGCCCACTGGTGGACCTGGGAGACAAAACGCCGCACAATATATTGAAAGTGGGATGGTTGCCCAATTGCTGTACAATACATGGGAAGTGGGATGGTTGTCCAGTTCATTACACCCTCATCCTGGGCCTCTGATTAGGCTTGCCCCGGAGCTTACCACCGGTGCCTACCTCCAGGGGCTTATTCACCCCAACGCCCTGGTCCCCTAACCCGGCATGAATTTCACCAAGGGTCCCCTACCTCCGGGGCTCCCTATCAGCCAATACATTAAGAACACCTCATCCTGGGCCTCTGATAAGGCTTGCCCCGGAGTTTACCACCGGGGCCTACCTCCGGGGCCTAATTAAACCCAACGCCCTGGTTCCCTGAACGGGCCTTATTCAAACAACCTCTCCGCCGCCTAAGCTCCGGAGCTTCCTTTTGGCTCCCAGAGGCCCAGAGGCCCAGGCTCCCAGAGGCCCAGAGGCCCAGGCTACCAGAGGCCCAGGCTACCAGAGGCCCAGAGGCCCAGAGCCCCAGAGGCCCAGAGACCCAGGCTACCAGAGGCCCAGAGGCCCAGAGGCCCAGAGGCCCAGAGACCCAGAGGCCCAGAGTCCCAGAGACCCAGAGACCCAGAGGCCCATAGACCCAGAGACCCAGAGGCCCAGAGACCCAGAGACCCAGAGCCCCGGGGACCCAGAGACCCAGAGACCCAGAGCCCCAGAGCCCCAGAGTCCCAGGGACCCAGAGCCCCAGAGCCCCGGGGACCCAGAGCCCCAGAGCCCCGGGGACCCAGAGACCCAGAGCCCCAGAGACCCAGAGCCCCAGAGGCCCAGAGCCCCAGAGGCCCAGAGGCCCAGAGGCCCAGAGACCCAGAGGCCCAGAGTCCCAGAGACCCAGAGACCCAGAGACCCAGAGGCCCAGAGTCCCAGAGACCCAGAGACCCAGAGACCCAGAGGCCCAGAGTCCCAGAGACCCAGAGACCCAGAGACCCAGAGACCCAGGGCCCCAGGGCCCCAGAGACCCAGAGACCCAGAGACCCAGAGTCCCAGAGTCCCAGAGCCCCAGGGACCCAGAGCCCCAGAGCCCCGGGGACCCAGAGCCCCAGAGCCCCGGGGACCCAGAGACCCAGAGCCCCAGAGTCCCAGAGTCCCAGGGACCCAGAGCCCCAGAGCCCCAGAGACCCAGGGACCCAGGGACCCAGAGCCCCGGGGACCCAGAGCCCCAGAGCCCCGGGGACCCAGAGACCCAGAGCCCCAGGGACCCAGAGGCCCAGAGGCCCAGAGGCCCAGAGTCCCAGAGTCCCAGAGACCCAGAGCCCCAGAGCCCCAGAGCCCCAGAGGCCCAGAGCCCCAGAGCCCCAGAGACCCAGAGCCCCAGAGCCCCAGAGACCCAGAGCCCCAGAGCCCCAGAGACCCAGAGCCCCAGAGCCCCGGGGACCCAGAGCCCCAGAGCCCGGGGACCCAGAGACCCAGAGCCCCAGAGCCCCAGGGACCCAGAGCCCCAGAGTCCCAGAGCCCCAGAGCCCCGGGGACCCAGAGCCCCAGAGCCCCGGGGACCCAGAGACCCAGAGCCCCAGAGTCCCAGGGACCAAGAGCCCCAGAGCCCCGGGGACCCAGAGCCCCAGAGACCCAGAGCCCCAGGGACCCAGAGACCCAGAGACCCAGAGCCCCAGAGTCCCAGAGACCCAGAGCCCCAGAGTCCCAGGGACCAAGAGCCCCAGAGCCCCGGGGACCCAGAGCCCCAGGCTACCAGAGGCCCAGGCTCCCAGAGGCCCAGAGGCCCAGAGGCCCAGAGGCCCAGAGGCCCAGGCTACCAGAGGCCCAGGCTACCAGAGGCCCAGAGGCCCAGAGCCCCAGAGCCCCAGAGCCCCAGAGACCCAGAGGCCCAGAGACCCAGAGACCCAGAGTCCCAGAGACCCAGAGACCCAGGCTACCAGAGGCCCAGAGGCCCAGAGGCCCAGGCTACCAGAGGCCCAGGCTTCCAGAGGCCCAGAGAAATTTTATTTATATTTGATTTGGACATTTTACGCTCTTTCTGGACCCTTAGACCCTCCCCCAAGCTTTGGGCGGGACTTTAGAGAGGTCAAAGTTGAATGCATCCCATTTGCAATATATATGACACTGTTAAATATATTGGAAGTTGGATGGTGTAGGTTATTCTATTCAGAAAGCCAATCAGAGCCAATCAGAGCCAAGTGACACATACTAAAGGGATGGGCCCAACGTTCTGAACTCCTAGATGGAGCACCAGTGCCCCTAGTGCTGTCCAAATGGCGATTTTGCCGCGGGTATCAAACTGGAAAAAGTTATCACTCAGTGTCCAAATGGTCATGCTTTATACGGCATTATGGATCCATAACCGGCATACAATCCCACTGTGGTCATAAGTGTCCAATGGCAATATATTTGAATGGGCCTTTGTCCAGAAAGTGTATAGTGGGGCTAACTTAAGAGAGTCATAGTTACTCCCGCCGTTAACCCGCGCTTCGATGAATTTCTTCACTTTGACATTCAGAGCACTGGGCAGAATTCACATCGTGTCAACACCCGGTCCAAGAGCCTTCACGATGCTGTGTTTTAATTAAACAGTCGGATTCCCCTTGTCCGCAGCAGTTCTAATTCGGCTGTTAGGTGCCGGCCGAGAGACCCGGCCCCGGAGGTCTCCCCCCGAGGCGAGACTCATAAGCCCGAGAGATCCACGGAGCCTAGGCTCGGCGCGCGAGGCTCCAGGGACACCGCCCCGACCCACCGAAGCCCCACCACCGGCGGTGGCCCGCTACGAGTCCACACACGCACGAGAGACCGCAACCCCCCCACGCGGACCTACGTTCCATTGCGTCCCTCCGCGTCCCATCGGGGGAGAGCGAAGGGCCGGACGCTCGAGCTTAGCCGGGGGCGGCCCACCCGGCGACGGGCGTCGGGAGCCCGGCCCGGCTTAGGTAGGGAGAGGGAGGCCGAAGGCGGTCATCCGACGGAGGTTAGTCCCGAAGGACGCTCCCCCGCCGGCATCCCACCGACGACCGGCTCCCCTACCGTCGACCTGACCGAGGCCCCCTAAGCGCCACCGCCGAGGGGGGGACACGCACCGGGGCTTAAGGTCTCGCTCGCCGCGACCCACTCTCATCGACCCCGACAGACAGACGGAGCCTTGTTCACGGGGGTTTGGATATACTGGGGGGACAATCTCTCGCCGTGCGCTTCCTCGCGCGCAGGACCCAGTGGGGGGGGGCCCGAAGGTGGACCGGGAACAGCTCCCCGTCGCACGGGCAGCACCGGGCTTTCGGACCCCGCATCAGCAGACACGGGCCCGACCGAGCTCAGCCATTAGAGCCAATCCTTATCCCGAAGTTACGGATCCGTCTTGCCGACTTCCCTTACCTACATTGTTCCAACACGCCAGAGGCTGTTCACCTTGGAGACCTGATGCGGATATGGGTACGGCCTGGGGGGAAATTCACTATACCTCCCCCGGATTTTCAAGGGCCGATGGGAAACGTCCCGGCCGTCGCATAGCGCATGCGACGCCTTTCAGAGCGTTGAGCCCCTATCTCGGGGTCGAACCCATTCCAGGGCGCTCCAGCTCTTTAGCAAGGAGAGAGAATCCTCCCCGGGGTCCCCACCGGCGTCTCCGGGTTCGTTTGCGTTACCGCCACGGGAGCGCCTCTCGGCGGCTCGATCTCCACCAATCCCAGGTACGGGGATATTGGCCCGATCCCCTTTCGGTCAGCGCGAGGCAGACGAGACCATCGCCCCAGCATTTTCCGAACGGCGCTCGCCTATCCCTTAGGACCGACTAACCCACGGCCAAGCGCTGTCGGCGTGGAACCCTTCTCCACTTCGGCCTTCAAAGTTCTCATCTGAATATTTGCTACTACCACCAAGATCTGCACCCGCGGCGGCTCGACCCAGGCTCGCGCCAAAGGCTTCTGCGCCACCGCGGCGCCCCTCCTACTCGTCGCGGCATACGGTCCCATGAGTCTCGGTTCTCTCTCTCATTCTCGCTGGCTTTTGGGGGGGGTGGGAGACAAGTACCGCCAGCGACGGCCGGGTATGGGCCCGACGCTCCAGCGCCATCCATTTTCAGGGCCAGTTGATTCGGCAGGTGAGTTGTTACACACTCCTTAGCGGATGCCGACTTCCATGGCCACCGCCCCGCTGTCTATATCAACCGACACCTTTCTTGGGGTCTGATGAGCGTCTGCGTCGGGCGCCTTAACCCGCGCGTTCGGTTCATCCCGCAGCACCAGTTCTGCTTACCAAAAGTGGCCCACTCGGCACCGTCAATTCCATGCCCGGCTCCAAGCCTGCGAGCCGGGCCTCTTACCCATTTAAAGTTTGAGAGTAGGGCGAGGCCCGTTTCGGCCCCGCGGCCTCCAGTCATTTCTTTACCGGATAAAACTTGAAGTTTCGGCGCCGGCTATCCTGAGGGAAACTTCGGAGGGAACCAGCTACTAGATGGTTCGATTAGTCTTTCGCCCCTATACCCAGGTCGGACGACCGATTTGCACGTCAGGACCGCTGCGGGCCTCCACTCAGGGTTTCCCCTGGCTTCGCCCTGCCCAGGCATAGTTCACCATCTTTCGGGTACCACCGCGTATGCTCTGGCTCCGCTCTCCGCACGTGGGAAGAGCAGGCCGGTGGTGCGCCGCCCGCCCCCTCGGAGGGTTAGGACGGATCCCACCTCAGCCGACGCGCGCCGGCCTTCACCTTCGTTGCGCCTCCGGGGGTTCTGGTCCCTTCGACTCGCATACGCGTTAGACTCCTTGGTCCGTGTTTCAAGACGGGTCGTTCGGGGTCCGAACTTAGCCGCTGACCTTAGGCGTTCGGGTGCTGTGGGCCTGGATCGCCCCCCGCATCGCCGTAGCGGGCCTAGCCCGGGGCTGAGGACAGCCCAGCCGGCCCGCTTCGACCGAACGATCGGGGGGGGCCCCCATCCCCATCCCGGAGGAGGGGAGAACGCGGAAAGGACATTGCTCCACGGCCCCGGCGTTATCGGCGAAGTCGGAGCGAGGGGCTGTAGCGGAACGCCCGTGTCCGGGGGCCGCGTGGGGACTCCCTTCTCCGGACGGACCTACCTTCACCCTCGGGCCCTTCCAAGCCTAACCGGAGCCGGTCGCGACTCACCACCACGCGGGGAAAGTACACCGGGCGGGGCCGGACCTCCGTACGCCCGACAGGCCCGAAGTCCAGAGGCGAAGCGCAGAGCCGAAGCGGGGAGCGGTGGAGTCGGCACCCCACCCCTCTCGCCCGGATACGCTCGCACCCCCGACCGCGGAACCCGACGAGCGCGGGGCCGTCCGCCCGGCTGAATCCCCCGGGGCAGTCTTCTCGGTCCCCGTACGTTTACCTCTCAACGGTTTCACGCTCTGTTGAACTCTCTCTTCAAAGTCCTGTTTCAACTTTCCCTCACGGTACTCGGTTCGCTATCGGTCTCGTGCCGGTATTTAGCCTTAGATGGAGTTTACCACCCGCTTTGGGCTGCATTCCCAAGCAACCCGACTCCGAGAAGCCCGACCTACCCGGGCGGGAACGCGGGACTCGCTACCGGGCTTTCACCGTCTATGGGAAGAAGCCACGTTCGCGAGGACTTGGTCCCGCGTCCGCACCGAGACGGATCTTACGGACTTCCGTACGCTACATTTCCCGGCCAACCCCGGTCAGGGGAAAGTGGGATTCAGCGCTGGGCTCTTCCCTGTTCGCTCGCCGCTACTAAGGGAATCCTTGTTAGTTTCTTTTCCTCCGCTTACTGATATGCTTAAGTTCAGCGGGTCGTCTCGTCTGATCTGAGGCCGCACACAGAGGTTTCTTATGCGGGGGCGAGGGCGGAGGCGGAGGGCCGAAGGCTAGGGGCGAGGGGCGAGAGCCCGGCACGAGACCGAACTCCGCGACACCTTCCCCCCCACCCCGGCCGCTCGCCCGCCCGCTCACTCGCCCGCTCGCTGGGTTTAATCGGCACTCGCCACCCCCGCGTCCGACTGCGCGGAGCCCCGCTCGGGACTCGGGGAGAGACCGTAACGGACGTGGACCCGGACCTACTCGGCTCTCCCTCCGTTCCCTGTACGGAGCTCTCTCGCAACACGGGCCGCGTGGACTGGCTCGGAACCGAGTCTTCGTTTGGGAAGACGAAGGGCCGTTTTCAGGCCCTGCGAGCTTCCAGCCGCGGTCTCTCTCTCTCAGCGGGGGCGCGGAGACCGATCGATGGGTAAAGCGACCCTCAGACAGGCGTGGCCGCGGGATGGACCCCCGCGGCCGCAATATGCGTTCGAAATTTCGATGATCTGTGTCCTGCAATTCACATTAGTTAACGCAGATGGCTGCGTTCTTCATCGAAGCACGAGCCGAGTGATCCACCGCTAAGAGTCGTATTCGGGTTTGTGCCCGGCCCGTTACAGGCCGGGCGAAGGAAGCCATTCGAACAAGAGACAATTTTTGCCAATATATTTCAAGCCGGGTGCCTTCCACCCCCGTGCAGGGGGGGAAAGGTCATTGAACCTGGGCGTCACCACCGGACCGAGGAGTTACGGCCCGGGGGACGATCGCCCGAGTAGGTGCCCGAGACTTACGTGGTTTAGGAGACCGGGGTCTAGGCACCCGCCGTTCCCGGCGAGGCCCAGGGGTTTGGTTCGCTGCGTTACGGGTCCCGGTCTAAGGCATTCAGGCGTGCGCTCAAAGCCAAGCTCTCCACCCCGGAGGGTATGAGCGAGGCCCGGTGGTACGCTCCCAAGTCCCCGCTTAGGGGAAGGCGCTGGGTAGATCCCACCTAGTCAGGACCGGCGGGCACCGGCCGTCTCCTTTCGGGTGTTTATAAACGCATCCGGGGTTCGTGAGGCCCCTTCAACTCGCGCACCGGCCTTAGACTATTATACGGTCCGTCTCTGCGAAGCCAACATCGGGGGTATTTTGCATGCGCTCTTAAGCTCCGCTCTAACCCCGTGAGGGGAAAGAGTTTCGCCCGGCGGTACGCTCCCGTCCACCACCGCCCCCTGTGCCGGGGGGATGGGTTCAGGGAGATCCCACCGAGGCCGGCGAGCACCGGCCAACGCCCTGGGGGTGAGTAAGCCCCTTTGACTCGCGCACGCACAATCAAGCCTTCAACGATCAATGGTTTTTTGGGTTTAACTACCCGGCGGGCGGCTCCGGCGCCACTCTTCCCCCCGCGAACGGGAGGGGCGGACCGGGGTACCTATGCACCTAAGGCGGTCCTCGCATAACCCCGAGTTCCGAAGCCGGCTCGCTACGTCCACCCACCCGGAGGGGGGAGAGACTCACGTCGGCCGACGACGAAAGGTACGAGGCTTCTGCGGTCCATACCTTGAAGGTACCCGCCGGGGGGGAGGTTCGGCCTCTCGAGTCCGACTCGACAACCGGCACGGACGGCGGGCGCCGACCGCGGCCAGGTCACCGTTATTGATCCTTCCGCAGGTTCCCCTACGAAAACCTTGTTACGACTTTTACTCCCTCTAGATGTCCGGGTTCGATCGACTTCCCATCGCCCGGAGGCGACCCCCGTTCGAGGGCCGCCCCGGGGACGGTCCGAGGACCTCACCGAGGCATCCGATCGGTAGTAGCGACGGGCGGTGTGTACAAAGGGCAGGGACTTAATCGACGCGGGCTGGTGACCCGCGCCTACTTGGAATTCCTCGTTCGAGGGGAATAGTTGCAATCCCCTGTCCCCAGCGGGGAATGGCGTTCATAGGATTGCCCGCACCTCTCGGCGTAGGGTAACTTACATGTTGAACCAGCCATTGTAGCTCACGTGCGACCCCGGACTTCTAAGGGCATCACAGACCTGTTATTGCTCCATTTCTCAAGTGGCTTCTGTGCCACAAATCGCTCTAAGAAGTTTAGCCACCGACCGCTGATTCCCACCGGGCGAACCCCAACCTTCAGGCCCGCGGTAAGCGGGAGGGCACCGGGGAGGGGAGAGGGAAGGCGAAGGCGAAGGACGGACAACCCACACCCGGAGAGCGGAACGAGGTGCGGACGGCATCGGGGAGGGAACCGAACGCGAAGGGGAGAGGCCGGAGCCACCCACTCGACGCAGAACTGAACCCCCGTCAACCGCATCACCTCCCCGAACCGATCCGGGGTAGAACCGGACCCCCGCCGAAACCCCCAACACCCCCACCCCGATGGGGACCCCCCGCGAACGGGGACCTTCGGGGATAGAGTCCGACCCAGGAGAGGGGCCGTGTAACTACTTAAAGGATGGGATCTCGTTCGTTACCGGAATTGACCAGACGAATCGCTCCACGAACTACCAACGGCCATGCACCACCACCCACAGAATCGAGAAAGAGCCGTCAATCTGTCAATCCTTACCGTGTCCGGGCCGGGTTAGGTTCCCCGCGTTGAGTCAAATTAAGCCGCAAGCTCCACTCCTGGTGGTGCCCTTCCGTCAATTCCTTTAAGTTTCAGCTTTGCAACCGTACTCCCCCCAGAGCCCAAAGACTCGTGGTTTCCCGGACGCTGCCCGGCGGGTCATAGTCGTTAACCCAACGCCGCCGGATCGCGGGTCGGCATAGTTTACGGTCGGAACTACGACGGTACCTGATCGTCTTCGATCCTCCGACTTTCGTTCTTGATTAATGAAAACATTCTTGGCAAATGCCTTCGCTTTTGTCCGTCCCGCACCGGTCTACGAATTTCACCTCTCTCGGTGCGGTACGAATGCCCCCGGCCGTCCCTCTTAATCATGACCTTTGGTCCGTCAAACCCACGAAATAGGACCAAGAGAGCGGTCGGATACCCCCCCGGCTCGGGGAACCGTGCGGCGGCCAGAAACGCCGGGCGTCACACCCGGGCGCCCCCGGCCCCACCCGGCCGCCTCGCCGAAGAGCTCCGACTCGCCCCCCATGGGAAGGCCTTATTCCATTATTCCTAGCTCAGTCCATTCAAGGCACGCTTCGGCCTGCTTTGAGCACTCTGTTTTGTTCAAAGTAAACGCACCGGACCCTTCCGCCCCCCACGTATTCAACCGCGGCGGACGACCCAGCTAAGGGCCTCTCCGCGGAGGAAGGGAGCAGAGGACACCGGATGAGTAGGGACAAGGTCCCGCGACCTCCACCCAGAGACCCGCGGGGGTCCCCAACCCCCCCGGAGAGGGGCAGCTTCCCACCGCGAAGTCCGGACGGGCAGAGGCCCGGCAGCCGGGACCCGTCCCCGGATCCAACTACGAGCTTTTTAACTGCAGCAACGTTAACATACGCTATTGGAGCTGGAATTACCGCGGCTGCTGGCACCAGACTTGCCCTCCAATGGGTCCTCACCCACGGACGTAGATTGAGTTCATTTCGGTCCCGAAACCTTCAAACGGGGCCTCGCACCGATATTTTTCGTCACTACCTCCCCGTGTCGGGAATGGGTAATTTGCGCGCCTGCTGCCTTCCTTGGATGTGGTAGCCGTTTCTCAGGCTCCCTCTCCGGAATCGAACCCAGATTCCCCGTTACCCGTGGTCACCACACGTAGTCCCGTAGACTACCGTCGAAAGTTGATAGGGCAGACACTCGAATGAGACGTCGCCGCCCCGAAGGGCTCTGCGATCGGCCAAAGGTTATCTAGAGTCACCAAAGCGGACCCGACCGGAGTCGGGAGGGGGTTTTTTGGTTCTGATAAATGCACGTATCCGTGGGGGGCGCCGAGGGGGGAAGGTGAACCAGTCACCGACCACCTCGAAACGGCACCCCCACTTCCAACGCTTCGTTTGCATGTATTAGCTCTGGAATTACCACAGTTATACCAAGTAACGTGTGGAGCGATCAAAGGAACCATAACTGATTTAATGAGCCATTCGCAGTTTCACTGTACCAACGCCCGTGTGTACTTAGACTTGCATGGCTTAATCTTTGAGACAAGCATATGATACTGGCAGGATCAACCAGGCCGATCCCTCTGGTACTCAAACCCGGCTTGGGGAAAGAGAGAGAGTCGGTGGTGCGTGGAACTCGACCCCCCCGAAGGAGGAAGAGACGCGCACCGCGGAAAGGCTTTTCGAACGAGACCCCCCGGAGGTGGGTCTGCAATCGGGGGTTTGACTACTTGGAAAATGTACGATTCAAGGCCCGGACGGTGCAGGCTAGGGGCCGGTTCCTTCCCTCAATAGGATCCCGACCCTAAGGCACCACCGACTCGGACCTTTTAACGGACCCAAACTGCGGTGGAAATTAGACCGACGGATCGGCTAAGTCTCCCTCGGAACGATTCTGGGACAAGCGGACCCCCTGTTACGGGGGGTCCACGAGCCATGGAGGCTGGAGCACGTGGCGGGGAGGATCGTTCTAAAAGCCGGTATTATTTCGGATTAGAAGCCTGCCCCTGGTGCTCCGGGTATGCCGCATTTCGAACGGGCGTAAAGGACGTCCGTTTAAGGGAAGAGAATGGAAGAGAATTTCCTGGCCCCCTCAAAGCGCGAGGAGGTCGGCATAGGTTTTACGGTACGCCCCCCCCGGAGCCGTCTGATGTTCAGAAGACGAAGGGTTTTGCCCCCAATCTCGTAAGGTCGAGGGCTCACCACCGAACTTCCAGCCGCGGTCCTTGGTAGGACCGATACGCGGACAAGCCGCAAAATCCTGGCCCCCTCGCAGTGCGAGGAGGTCGGCAAAGGTTTTACGATTCGCCCCCCGGAGCCTACGGTTAGTTTTCTCGATTTAAGAAGACGAAGGGGGTCGGGGCCCGGGAACCGTAAACCGAGCGCCTCTTCCCCTGCGAACTTCCAGCCGCGGTCCTTGGTAGGACCGATACGCGGACAAGCCGCAAATCCTGGCCCCCTCGCAGTGCGAGGAGGTCGGCAAAGGTTTTACGATTCGCCCCCCCGGAGCCTACGGTTAGTTTTCTCGATTTAAGAAGACGAAGGGGGTCGGGGCCCGGGAACCGTAAACCGAGCGCCTCTTCCCCTGCGAACTTCCAGCCGCGGTCCGTTTAAAAAGACCGATCCGTGACACCTCTAATGCGCTCTTTGCCTCCGGCCGTTTCCAGCGCGGGGGCCCGGTGGTGCGCTCCCAAGTCCCCGCGGAGGGGAAAATCTGGGAGATCCCACATTAGACCAAGCGGAACGCCGGTCTTCGCCTCGGGGGTTTGTATGCCCCTTTCGACTCGCGCACGGGCAAGAGTTAGGTTAGGAACGGGGACAACTGCCGGCGGGCGGCCCGTCGCACCCACCCCGCAAGTGGGCAGGTGGTCGGTGGCCTGTGGACCCGCCGCTCGGATTCGTTTATAGTAGGAACCATAACGGGGTACAACCCTCATACGCTCGACCCCCTCACGCCCAGAGAAGTGTTCACCTCCCTGGGCATATATCGAACGAATCATCGGGATTGAAGGGGAGGCCACCCAAACCATCCCCTTAGCCCAGAGGGGTGCCAGTCCTCGGGCTTCGGTATTCGCATCACCGGGGTCTATGGAGGTCTCGACTTAGGTTTTGAAAACCTCCAGAGGGGGGGCCGGATTAACCACCACCCTAGCCCAGAGGGGTGCCAGTCCTCGGGCTTCGGTATTCGCATCACCGGGGTCTATGGAGGTCTCGACTTAGGTTTTGAAAACCTCCAGAGGTGGGGCCGGATTAACCACCACCCTAGCCCAGAGGGGTGCCAGTCCTCGGGCATGTCACTTCGCATCACCGGGGTTCTATGGAGGTCTCGACTTAGGTTTTAAAAACCTCCAGAGGGTGGGGGCATATCTTATCCCCACCCTAGCCCAGAGGGGTGCCAGTCCTCGGGCATGTCATTTCGCATCACCGGGGTCTACGGAGGTCTCGACTTAGGTTTTGAAAACCTCCAGAGGGTGGGGGCATATCTTATCCCCACCCTAGCCCAGAGGGGTGCCAGTCCTCGGGCTTCGGTATTCGCATCACCGGGGTCTACGGAGGTCTCGACTTAGGTTTTGAAAACCTCCAGAGGGTGGGGCCTGACTTACCACCAACCCTTAGCCCAGAGGTGTGCCACTCCTCGGGCATGGAATTCGCATCAACGGGGTCTACGGATGTCTCGACTTAGGTTTTGAACACATCCAGGGAAGCAGAGCGGACATTCCCATTATTTCAAGCCCATCGGGAAGCCACTCCTTTGGGCATAGCGTTTCGCATCGCTGTTACCCAAACTTACGTCTGATTTAATGCCTCCCTAATATCCCGACGGCACCAGGCTGAGAAACCATATGCCCACAGGATTTGAGGCGTTGGAACCTCGTTCGCATAGCCGACAACGATGAACCTCCCTCGGACTCGCTACGAGGCTTGAGGAGGGTCCTGATTTTCTTAAAATCTCAGGTGAGGGACTTAGAAAATTTTCACTTTAAAACCACAGACCTCCAGAGGAGAGACCGGGCTTATCACAACCTTAGCCCAGAGGGCGTCACTCCTCGGGCATGTCACTTCGCATCACCGGGGGTCCATGGATGTCTCGACTTAGGTTTTGAACACATCCAGAAGGGGGGGCCGGATTAACCACCACCCTTAGCCCAGAGGGGTGCCAGTCCTCGGGCTTTAAATTCGCTTCGCCGGGGTCTATGGAAGTCATTTTTTAGACCTCCAGAGGGGAGGCAACCCAAACCATCCCCTTAGCCCAGAGGTGTGCCACTCCTCGGGCTTGTGTATTCGCATCACCGGGGTCCATGGAAGTCATTTTAGACATCCAGAGGGGAGGCCACCCTAACCATCCCCTTAGCCCAGAGGGGTGCCAGTCCTCGGGCTTTAAATTCGCTTCGCCGGGGTCTATGGAAGTCATTTTTAGACCTCCAGAGGGGAGGCAACCCAAACCATCCCCTTAGCCCAGAGGTGTGCCAATCCTCGGGCTTGTGTATTCGCATCACCGGGGTCCATGGAAGTCATTTTAGACATCCAGAGGGGAGGCCACCCTAACCATCCCCTTAGCCCAGAGGGGTGCCAGTCCTCGGGCTTTAAATTCGCTTCGCCGGGGTCTATGGAAGTCATTTTTAGACCTCCAGAGGGGAGGCAACCCAAACCATCCCCTTAGCCCAGAGGTGTGCCACTCCTCGGGCTTGTGTATTCGCATCACCGGGGTCCATGGAAGTCATTTTAGACATCCAGAGAGTGGGGCCGGTCTTACCACCACCCTTAAGCCCAGAGGGCGTCACTCCTCGGGCATGAAATTCGGATTACCGGGGTCTATGGATGTCTCAACTTAGGTTTTGAACACATCCAGAGGGGAGGCCACCCAAACCATCCCCTTAGCCCGGAGGTGTGCACCTCCTCGGGCTTCAAATTCGAATCACCGGGGTCCATGGAAGTCATTTTAGACATCCAGAGAGTGGGGCCGGTCTTACCACCACTCTTAGCCCAGAGGGCGCCACTCCTCGGGCATGAAATTCGCATCACCGGGGTCCATGGAAGTCAGTTTAGACCTCCAGAGAGTGGGGCCGGTCTTACCACCACTCTTAAGCCCAGAGGGCGTCACTCCTCGGGCATGAAATTCGGATTACCGGGGTCTATGGATGTCTCAACTTAGGTTTTGAACACATCCAGAGGGGAGGCCACCCAAACCATCCCCTTAGCCCGGAGGTGTGCACCTCCTCGGGCTTGAAATTCGAATCACCGGGGTCCATGGAAGTCAGTTTAGACCTCCAGAGAGTGGGGCCGGTCTTACCACCACCCTTAAGCCCAGAGGGCGTCACTCCTCGGGCATGGAATTCGCATCAACGGGGTCTACGGATGTCTCGACTTAGGTTTTGAACACATCCAGGGAAGCAGAGCGGACATTCCCATTATTTCAAGCCCATCGGGAAGCCACTCCTTTGGGCATAGCGTTTCGCATCGCTGTTACCCAAACTTACGTCTGATTTAATGCCTCCCTAATATCCCGACGGCACCAGGCTGAGAAACCATATGCCCACAGGATTAGAGGCGTCTGAACCCCTTTCGCATAGCCGACAACGATGAACCTCCCTCGGACTCGCTACGAGGCTTGAGGAGGGTCCTGATTCTCTTAAAATCTCAGGTGAGGGACTTAGAAAATATTCACTTTAAAACCACAGACCTCCAGAGGAGAGACCGGGCTTATCACAACCTTAGCCCAGAAGGCACCACTCTTCGGGCATGTCACTTCGCATCACCGGGGTCCATGGAAGTCTCGACTTAGGTTTTGAACGCATCCAGAGGGTGGGAGCCGGACTTACCACCACCCTTAGCCCAGAGGGCGTCACTCCTCGGGCATAAAATTCGGATAACCGGGGTCCATGGAAGTCAATTTTGACCTCCAGAGAGGGGGGGGGCCTGGCTTACCACCACCCTAAGCCCAGAGGGCGTCACTCCTCGGGCATGAAATACGCTACACCGGGGTCCATGGAAGTCAGTTTAGACCTCCAGAGAGGGGGGGGGCCGGGCTTACCACCACCCTTAGCCCAGAGGGCACCACTCCTCGGGCTTGAAATTCGCATCACCGGGGTCCATGGAAGTCTCGACTTAGGTTTTGGAAACCTCCAGAGGGGGGGCTGCACTTACCACCACCCTTAGCCCAGAGGTTCATCACTCCTCGGGCATGAAATTCGGATAACCGGGGTCCATGGAAGTCAGTTTAGACCTCCAGAGAGTGGGGCCGGGCTTACCACCACCCTAAGCCCAGAGGGCGTCACTCCTCGGGCATGAAATTCAGATAACCGGGGTCCATGGAAGTCAGTTTAGACCTCCAGAGAGTGGGGCCGGGCTTACCACCACCCTAAGCCCAGAGGGCGTCACTCCTCGGGCATGAAATTCGGATAACCGGGGTCCATGGAAGTCTCGACTTAGGTTTTGGAGACCTCCAGAGGGGGGGCCGGGCATACCACCACCCTTAGCCCAGAGGGCGTCACTCCTCGGGCATGAAATACGCTATACCGGGGTCCATGGAAGTCAGTTTTGACCTCCAGAGAGGGGGGGCCTGGCTTACCACCACCCTAGCCGAGAGGGCGTCACTCCTCGGGCATGAAATTCGCTTCACCGGGGTCCATGGAAGTCATTTTAGACCTCCAGAGAGGGGGGGCTGCACTTACCACCACCCTAGCCGAGAGGGCGTCACTCCTCGGGCATGAAATTCGGATCACCGGGGTCCATGGAAGTCAGTTTAGACCTCCAGAGAGTGGGGCCGGGCTTACCACCACCCTAAGCCCAGAGGGCGTCACTCCTCGGGCATGAAATTCGGATAACCGGGGTCCATGGAAGTCTCGACTTAGGTTTTGGAGACCTCCAGAGGGGGGGCCGGGCATACCACCACCCTTAGCCCAGAGGGCGTCACTCCTCGGGCATGAAATACGCTTAACCGGGGTCCATGGAAGTCAATCTAGACCTCCAGAGAGGGGGGGCCGGGCTTACCACCACCCTTAGCCCAGAGGGCATCACTCCTCGGGCATGAAATTCGCATCACCGGGGTCCATGGAAGTCAGTTTAGACCTCCAGAGGGGGGGCTGAGCATACCACCACCCTTAGCCCAGAGGTGTGCTCCTCATCGGGCATGAAATACGCTTCACCGGGGTCCATGGAAGTCATTCGAGACCTCCAGAGGGGGGGCCGGGCATACCACCACCCTTAGCCCAGAGGTGAGTCACTCCTCGGGCATCAAATTCGCATCACCGGGGTCCATGGAAGTCAGTTTAGACCTCCAGAGGGGGGGCTGAGCATACCACCACCCTTAGCCCAGAGGTGTGCTCCTCATCGGGCATGAAATACGCTTCACCGGGGTCCATGGAAGTCATTCGAGACCTCCAGAGGGGGGGCCGGGCATACCACCACCCTTAGCCCAGAGGTGAGTCACTCCTCGGGCATCAAATTCGCATCACCGGGGTCCATGGAAGTCAGTTTAGACCTCCAGAGGGGGGGCTGAGCATACCACCACCCTTAGCCCAGAGGTGTGCTCCTCATCGGGCATGAAATACGCTTCACCGGGGTCCATGGAAGTCATTCGAGACCTCCAGAGGGGGGGCCGGGCATACCACCACCCTTAGCCCAGAGGTGAGTCACTCCTCGGGCATCAAATTCGCATCACCGGGGTCCATGGAAGTCAGTTTAGACCTCCAGAGGGGGGGCTGAGCATACCACCACCCTTAGCCCAGAGGTGTGCTCCTCATCGGGCATGAAATACGCTTCACCGGGGTCCATGGAAGTCATTCGAGACCTCCAGAGGGGGGGCCGGGCATACCACCACCCTTAGCCCAGAGGTGAGTCACTCCTCGGGCATCAAATTCGCATCACCGGGGTCCATGGAAGTCAGTTTAGACCTCCAGAGGGGGGGCTGAGCATACCACCACCCTTAGCCCAGAGGTGTGCTCCTCATCGGGCATGAAATACGCTTCACCGGGGTCCATGGAAGTCATTCGAGACCTCCAGAGGGGGGGCTGGGCATACCACCACCCTTAGCCCAGAGGTGAGTCACTCCTCGGGCATCAAATTCGCATCACCGGGGTCCATGGAAGTCAGTTTAAACATCCAGAGGGGGGGGGCCGAGCATACCACCACCCTTAGCCCAGAGGTGTGCTCCTCATCGGGCATCAAATTCGCATCACCGGGGTCCATGGAAGTCATTCGAGACCTCCAGAGGGGGGGCCGAGTATACCACCACCCTTAGCCCAGAGGTGAGTCACTCCTCGGGCATCAAATTCGCATCACCGGGGTCCATGGAAGTCAGTTTAGACCTCCAGAGGGGGGGCCGAGCATACCACCACCCTTAGCCCAGAGGTGAGTCACTCCTCGGGCATCAAATTCGCATCACCGGGGTCCATGGAAGTCAGTTTAAACATCCAGAGGGGGGGGCCGAGCATACCACCACCCTTAGCCCAGAGGTGTGCTCCTCATCGGGCATCAAATTCGCATCACCGGGGTCCATGGAAGTCAGTTTAGACCTCCAGAAAGGGGGGCCGAACCTACCACCAACCTTAGCCCAGAGGGCGTCACTCCTCGGGCTTCAAACTCCCATCGCCGGGGTCCCATGGAAGTCTCGACTTAGGTTTTGAACCGTTCCGGGGTCACCTCCAGTGAGATAACGCGGAAATCTCACTATATTCATGCCCACAGGCGAACCAGAGCCTTGGGCTTGTCATAGTTACATACGGTGTACCCAAACTTTCGTCTTTTCTAAAGGAACCCTAATGTCCTGACGGCACCGCACTGGAAACCCCCATGCCCTCTGAATTTTTACCTCTCCGAGGTGCTCCGTTTTGGGCTTGCTACCTAGGGCGAAGAGGGTCAGAAATTTTTCTAAGTCCTACTTTAAAACGTCCCACTGGGAGAACACTAGGGTTAGCACTTTGCCAAAAAATCACGGCTGAATGCAATTTTCACGCCTCGCACCCTTTGTTCGTTTAGATTTAACAAAAAAATCAACCGACCCCCCTTTTTAACAACGCTTTGCCGAATTTAGCTCACTTTTCCCGGCCTGGAATATCTCACGCTTGCCCCCCACGGTACTTACCTCCGGGGAAGACACCCCCGTCGCTGCCAACGCCCATGCCCGGCCCAGGCTCACCCGACTCGGCCTCGCTCGCTCCATCGCCCGCTCCAAACCTCCGGGGAGAAGACCCCCATCGCCGCCAACGCCCATGCCCGGCCCAGGCTCACCCGACTCGGCCTCGCTCGCTACATCGCCCCGCTCCAAACCTCCGGGGCTGGACCTCCACCAACCCAGCGCACCTCTCGAACCTATCCGGCCCACACTTAAGCACTCCTCCTCGGACTAAACCATCCAGCCCGCGCCGCTGGAACGAGCGCCCACTGGAAGACCTGAGCCTCAAACCCGCGTGCATTGCGGTTCTCTATCTCCCCGGGCTCGGAGCACTTTTCTCGGCCATGGGACCTCCAGGGGGGGCCCTTCATGGCTCCGTCAATATTCCTTTAAGTCTCACTCCGCCCACTGGAAGACCCGAGCCCCAAACCCGCGCGCTTTACGGTTCTCTATCTCCCCGGGCTCGGGGCACTTTTCTCGGCCATGGGACCTCCAGGGGGGGCCCCTCATGGCTCCGTCATCATTCCTCTAAGTCTCATTCCGCCCACTGCGATACCCGAGGCCTTTAACCGCGGCGTTCACGGTTCTCTATCACCCCGGGCTCGGGGCACTTTTCTCGGCCATGGGACCTCCAGGGGAGGCCCTTCCTGGCTCCGTCATCATTCCTCTAAGTCTCATTCCGCCCACTGCGATACCCGAGGTCTTTAACCGCGGCGTTCACGGTTCTCTATCACCCCGGGCTCGGAGCACTTTTCTCGGCCATGGGACCTCCAGGGGAGGCCCCTCATGGCTCCGTCATCATTCCTCTAAGTCTCATTCCGCCCACTGCGATACCCGAGGTCTTTAACCGCGGCGTTCACGGTTCTCTATCACCCCGGGCTCGGAGCACTTTTCTCGGCCATGGGACCTCCAGGGGAGGCCCCTCATGGCTCCGTCATCATTCCTCTAAGTCTCATTCCGCCCACTGCGATACCCGAGGTCTTTAACCGCGGCGTTCACGGTTCTCTATCACCCCGGGCTCGGAGCACTTTTCTCGGCCATGGGACCTCCAGGGGAGGCCCCTCATGGCTCCGTCATCATTCCTCTAAGTCTCATTCCGCCCACTGCGATACCCGAGGTCTTAGACCGCGGCGTTCACGGTTCTCTATCACCCCGGGCTCGGAGCACTTTTCTCGGCCATGGGACCTCCAGGGGAGGCCCCTCATGGCTCCGTCAATATTCCTCTAAGTCTCATTCCGCCCACTGCGATACCCGGGCTCAGAGCATGTACTTCGGCCATGGGACCACAAGAGGGCGCCCTTCTTCAGAAACTGCTGACATCCAGGACCATTCAAGGGAGCGACCTGCCTCCCTATGCCCGCCACCGGCTCCCTCTAACCGGTGTACTGGCTCTCGGGGCCCGCGCCCCAGAGAACCAGAGTTTCGGAAATTGCACTAAGTCCAGACATCCAGGACCATTCAAGGGAGCGACCTGCCTCCCTATGCCCGCCACCGGCTCCCTCTAACCGGTGTACTGGCTCTCGGGGCCCGCGCCCCAGAGAACCAGAGTTTCGGAAATTGCACTAAGTCCAGACATCCAGGACCATTCAA
>NC_089820.1:30748836-30761336 GCF_029633855.1 Hoplias malabaricus
GTTGAACTCTCTCTTCAAAGTCCTGTTTCAACTTTCCCTCACGGTACTCGGTTCGCTATCGGTCTCGTGCCGGTATTTAGCCTTAGATGGAGTTTACCACCCGCTTTGGGCTGCATTCCCAAGCAACCCGACTCCGAGAAGCCCGACCTACCCGGGCGGGAACGCGGGACTCGCTACCGGGCTTTCACCGTCTATGGGAAGAAGCCACGTTCGCGAGGACTTGGTCCCGCGTCCGCACCGAGACGGATCTTACGGACTTCCGTACGCTACATTTCCCGGCCAACCCCGGTCAGGGGAAAGTGGGATTCAGCGCTGGGCTCTTCCCTGTTCGCTCGCCGCTACTAAGGGAATCCTTGTTAGTTTCTTTTCCTCCGCTTACTGATATGCTTAAGTTCAGCGGGTCGTCTCGTCTGATCTGAGGCCGCACACAGAGGTTTCTTATGCGGGGGCGAGGGCGGAGGCGGAGGGCCGAAGGCTAGGGGCGAGGGGCGAGAGCCCGGCACGAGACCGAACTCCGCGACACCCTCCCCCCCACCCCGGCCGCTCGCCCGCCCGCTCACTCGCCCGCTCGCTGGGTTTAATCGGCACTCGCCACCCCCGCGTCCGACTGCGCGGAGCCCCGCTCGGGACTCGGGGAGAGACCGTAACGGACGTGGACCCGGACCTACTCGGCTCTCCCTCCGTTCCCTGTACGGAGCTCTCTCGCAACACGGGCCCCGTGGACTGGCTCGGAACCGAGTCTTCGTTTGGGAAGACGAAGGGCCGTTTTCAGGCCCTGCGAGCTTCCAGCCGCGGTCTCTCTCTCTCAGCGGGGGCGCGGAGACCGATCGATGGGTAAAGCGACCCTCAGACAGGCGTGGCCGCGGGATGGACCCCCGCGGCCGCAATATGCGTTCGAAATTTCGATGATCTGTGTCCTGCAATTCACATTAGTTAACGCAGATGGCTGCGTTCTTCATCGAAGCACGAGCCGAGTGATCCACCGCTAAGAGTCGTATATGGGTTTGTGCCCGGCCCGTTACAGGCCGGGCGAAGGAAGCCATTCGAACACGAGACAATGTTTGACAATATTTCAAGCCGGGTGCCTTCCCCCCCGTGCAGGGGGGAAGGTCATTGAACCTGGGCGTCAACCACCGGACCGAGGAGTTACGGCCCGGGGGACGATCGCCCGAGTAGGTGCCCGAGACTTACGTGGTTTAGGAGACCGGGGTCTAGGCACCCGCCGTTCCCGGCGAGGCCCAGGGGTTTGGTTCGCTGCGTTACGGGTCCCGGTCTAAGGCATTCAGGCGTGCGCTCAAAGCCAAGCTCTCCACCCCGGAGGGTATGAGCGAGGCCCGGTGGTACGCTCCCAAGTCCCCGCTTAGGGGAAGGCGCTGGGTAGATCCCACCTAGTCAGGACCGGCGGGCACCGGCCGTCTCCTTCGGGTGTTTAAACGCATCCGGGGTTCGTGAGGCCCCTTCAACTCGCGCACCGGCCTTAGACTATTATACGGTCCGTCTCTGCGAAGCCAACATCGGGGTTATTTGCATGCGCTCTTAAGCTCCGCTCTAACCCCGCGAGGGGAAAGAGTTTCGCCCGGCGGTACGCTCCCGTCCACCACCGCCCCCTGTGCCGGGGGGATGGGTTCAGGGAGATCCCACCGAGGCCGGCGAGCACCGGCCAACGCCCTGGGGGTGAGTAAGCCCCTTTGACTCGCGCACGCACAATCAAAGCCTTCAACGATCAATGGTTTGTTTAACGACCCGGCGGGCGGCTCCGGCGCCACTCTCCCCCCCGCGAACGAGGGGGGCGGACCGGGGTACCTATGCACCTAAGGCGGTCCTCGCATAACCCCGAGTTCCGAAGCCGGCTCGCTACGTCCACCCACCCGGAGGGGGGAGAGACTCACGTCGGCCGACTACGAAAGGTACGAGGCTTCTGCGGTCCATACCTTGAAGGTACCCGCCGGGGGAGGTTTGGCCTCTCGAGTCCTACTCGACAACCGGCACGGACGGCGGGCGCCGACCGCGGCCAGGTCACCGTTATTGATCCTTCCGCAGGTTCCCCTACGAAAACCTTGTTACGACTTTTACTCCCTCTAGATGTCCGGGTTCGATCGACTTCCCATCGCCCGGAGGCGACCCCCGTTCGAGGGCCGCCCCGGGGACGGTCCGAGGACCTCACCGAGGCATCCGATCGGTAGTAGCGACGGGCGGTGTGTACAAAGGGCAGGGACTTAATCGACGCGGGCTGGTGACCCGCGCCTACTTGGAATTCCTCGTTCGAGGGGAATAGTTGCAATCCCCTGTCCCCAGCGGGGAATGGCGTTCATAGGATTGCCCGCACCTCTCGGCGTAGGGTAACTTACATGTTGAACCAGCCATTGTAGCTCACGTGCGACCCCGGACTTCTAAGGGCATCACAGACCTGTTATTGCTCCATTTCTCAAGTGGCTTCTGTGCCACAAATCGCTCTAAGAAGTTTAGCCACCGACCGCTGATTCCCACCGGGCGAACCCCAACCTTCAGGCCCGCGGTAAGCGGGAGGGCACCGGGGAGGGGAGAGGGAAGGCGAAGGCGAAGGACGGACAACCCACACCCGGAGAGCGGAACGAGGTGCGGACGGCATCGGGGAGGGAACCGAACGCGAAGGGGAGAGGCCGGAGCCACCCACTCGACGCAGAACTGAACCCCCGTCAACCGCATCACCTCCCCGAACCGATCCGGGGTAGAACCGGACCCCCGCCGAAACCCCCAACACCCCCACCCCGATGGGGACCCCCCGCGAACGGGGACCTTCGGGGATAGAGTCCGACCCAGGAGAGGGGCCGTGTAACTACTTAAAGGATGGGATCTCGTTCGTTACCGGAATTGACCAGACGAATCGCTCCACGAACTACCAACGGCCATGCACCACCACCCACAGAATCGAGAAAGAGCCGTCAATCTGTCAATCCTTACCGTGTCCGGGCCGGGTTAGGTTCCCCGCGTTGAGTCAAATTAAGCCGCAAGCTCCACTCCTGGTGGTGCCCTTCCGTCAATTCCTTTAAGTTTCAGCTTTGCAACCGTACTCCCCCCAGAGCCCAAAGACTCGTGGTTTCCCGGACGCTGCCCGGCGGGTCATAGTCGTTAACCCAACGCCGCCGGATCGCGGGTCGGCATAGTTTACGGTCGGAACTACGACGGTACCTGATCGTCTTCGATCCTCCGACTTTCGTTCTTGATTAATGAAAACATTCTTGGCAAATGCCTTCGCTTTTGTCCGTCCCGCACCGGTCTACGAATTTCACCTCTCTCGGTGCGGTACGAATGCCCCCGGCCGTCCCTCTTAATCATGACCTTTGGTCCGTCAAACCCACGAAATAGGACCAAGAGAGCGGTCGGATACCCCCCCGGCTCGGGGAACCGTGCGGCGGCCAGAAAACGGCCCCGCCCGGCCGCCTCGCCGAAGAGCTCCGACTCGCCCCCCATGGGAAGGCCTTATTCCATTATTCCTAGCTCAGTCCATTCAAGGCACGCTTCGGCCTGCTTTGAGCACTCTGTTTTGTTCAAAGTAAACGCACCGGACCCTTCCGCCCCCCACGTATTCAACCGCGGCGGACGACCCAGCTAAGGGCCTCTCCGCGGAGGAAGGGAGCAGAGGACACCGGATGAGTAGGGACAAGGTCCCGCGACCTCCACCCAGAGACCCGCGGGGGGTCCCCAACCCCCCCGGAGAGGGGCAGCTTCCCACCGCGAAGTCCGGACGGGCAGAGGCCCGGCAGCCGGGACCCGTCCCCGGATCCAACTACGAGCTTTTTAACTGCAGCAACGTTAACATACGCTATTGGAGCTGGAATTACCGCGGCTGCTGGCACCAGACTTGCCCTCCAATGGGTCCTCACCCACGGACGTAGATTGAGTTCATTTCGGTCCCGAAACCTTCAAACGGGGCCTCGCACCGATATTTTTCGTCACTACCTCCCCGTGTCGGGAATGGGTAATTTGCGCGCCTGCTGCCTTCCTTGGATGTGGTAGCCGTTTCTCAGGCTCCCTCTCCGGAATCGAACCCAGATTCCCCGTTACCCGTGGTCACCACACGTAGTCCCGTAGACTACCGTCGAAAGTTGATAGGGCAGACACTCGAATGAGACGTCGCCGCCCCGAAGGGCTCTGCGATCGGCCAAAGGTTATCTAGAGTCACCAAAGCGGACCCGACCGGAGTCGGGAGGGGGTTTTTTGGTTCTGATAAATGCACGTATCCGTGGGGGGCGCCGAGGGGGGAAGGTGAACCAGTCACCGACCACCTCGAAACGGCACCCCCACTTCCAACGCTTCGTTTGCATGTATTAGCTCTGGAATTACCACAGTTATACCAAGTAACGTGTGGAGCGATCAAAGGAACCATAACTGATTTAATGAGCCATTCGCAGTTTCACTGTACCAACGCCCGTGTGTACTTAGACTTGCATGGCTTAATCTTTGAGACAAGCATATGATACTGGCAGGATCAACCAGGCCGATCCCTCTGGTACTCAAACCCGGCTTGGGGAAAGAGAGAGAGTCGGTGGTGCGTGGAACTCGACCCCCCGAAGGAGGAAGAGACGCGCACCGCGGAAAGGCTTTTCGAACGAGACCCCCCGGAGGTGGGTCTGCAATCGGGGGTTTGACTACTTGGAAAATGTACGATTCAAGGCCCGGACGGTGCAGGCTAGGGGCCGGTTCCTTCCCTCAATAGGATCCCGACCCTAAGGCACCACCGACTCGGACCTTTTAACGGACCCAAACTGCGGTGGAAATTAGACCGACGGATCGGCTAAGTCTCCCTCGGAACGATTCTGGGACAAGCGGACCCCCTGTTACGGGGGGTCCACGAGCCATGGAGGCTGGAGCACGTGGCGGGGAGGATCGTTCTAAAAGCCGGTATTATTTCGGATTAGAAGCCTGCCCCTGGTGCTCCGGGTATGCCGCATTTCGAACGGGCGTAAAGGACGTCCGTTTAAGGGAAGAGAATGGAAGAGAATTTCCTGGCCCCCTCAAAGCGCGAGGAGGTCGGCATAGGTTTTACGGTACGCCCCCCCCGGAGCCGTCTGATGTTCAGAAGACGAAGGGTTTTGCCCCCAATCTCGTAAGGTCGAGGGCTCACCACCGAACTTCCAGCCGCGGTCCTTGGTAGGACCGATACGCGGACAAGCCGCAAAATCCTGGCCCCCTCGCAGTGCGAGGAGGTCGGCAAAGGTTTTACGATTCGCCCCCCGGAGCCTACGGTTAGTTTTCTCGATTTAAGAAGACGAAGGGGGTCGGGGCCCGGGAACCGTAAACCGAGCGCCTCTTCCCCTGCGAACTTCCAGCCGCGGTCCTTGGTAGGACCGATACGCGGACAAGCCGCAAATCCTGGCCCCCTCGCAGTGCGAGGAGGTCGGCAAAGGTTTTACGATTCGCCCCCCCGGAGCCTACGGTTAGTTTTCTCGATTTAAGAAGACGAAGGGGGTCGGGGCCCGGGAACCGTAAACCGAGCGCCTCTTCCCCTGCGAACTTCCAGCCGCGGTCCGTTTAAAAAGACCGATCCGTGACACCTCTAATGCGCTCTTTGCCTCCGGCCGTTTCCAGCGCGGGGGCCCGGTGGTGCGCTCCCAAGTCCCCGCGGAGGGGAAAATCTGGGAGATCCCACATTAGACCAAGCGGAACGCCGGTCTTCGCCTCGGGGGTTTGTATGCCCCTTTCGACTCGCGCACGGGCAAGAGTTAGGTTAGGAACGGGGACAACTGCCGGCGGGCGGCCCGTCGCACCCACCCCGCAAGTGGGCAGGTGGTCGGTGGCCTGTGGACCCGCCGCTCGGATTCGTTTATAGTAGGAACCATAACGGGGTACAACCCTCATACGCTCGACCCCCTCACGCCCAGAGAAGTGTTCACCTCCCTGGGCATATATCGAACGAATCATCGGGATTGAAGGGGAGGCCACCCAAACCATCCCCTTAGCCCAGAGGGGTGCCAGTCCTCGGGCTTCGGTATTCGCATCACCGGGGTCTATGGAGGTCTCGACTTAGGTTTTGAAAACCTCCAGAGGGGGGGCCGGATTAACCACCACCCTAGCCCAGAGGGGTGCCAGTCCTCGGGCTTCGGTATTCGCATCACCGGGGTCTATGGAGGTCTCGACTTAGGTTTTGAAAACCTCCAGAGGTGGGGCCGGATTAACCACCACCCTAGCCCAGAGGGGTGCCAGTCCTCGGGCATGTCACTTCGCATCACCGGGGTTCTATGGAGGTCTCGACTTAGGTTTTAAAAACCTCCAGAGGGTGGGGGCATATCTTATCCCCACCCTAGCCCAGAGGGGTGCCAGTCCTCGGGCATGTCATTTCGCATCACCGGGGTCTACGGAGGTCTCGACTTAGGTTTTGAAAACCTCCAGAGGGTGGGGGCATATCTTATCCCCACCCTAGCCCAGAGGGGTGCCAGTCCTCGGGCTTCGGTATTCGCATCACCGGGGTCTACGGAGGTCTCGACTTAGGTTTTGAAAACCTCCAGAGGGTGGGGCCTGACTTACCACCAACCCTTAGCCCAGAGGTGTGCCACTCCTCGGGCATGGAATTCGCATCAACGGGGTCTACGGATGTCTCGACTTAGGTTTTGAACACATCCAGGGAAGCAGAGCGGACATTCCCATTATTTCAAGCCCATCGGGAAGCCACTCCTTTGGGCATAGCGTTTCGCATCGCTGTTACCCAAACTTACGTCTGATTTAATGCCTCCCTAATATCCCGACGGCACCAGGCTGAGAAACCATATGCCCACAGGATTTGAGGCGTTGGAACCTCGTTCGCATAGCCGACAACGATGAACCTCCCTCGGACTCGCTACGAGGCTTGAGGAGGGTCCTGATTTTCTTAAAATCTCAGGTGAGGGACTTAGAAAATTTTCACTTTAAAACCACAGACCTCCAGAGGAGAGACCGGGCTTATCACAACCTTAGCCCAGAGGGCGTCACTCCTCGGGCATGTCACTTCGCATCACCGGGGGTCCATGGATGTCTCGACTTAGGTTTTGAACACATCCAGAAGGGGGGGCCGGATTAACCACCACCCTTAGCCCAGAGGGGTGCCAGTCCTCGGGCTTTAAATTCGCTTCGCCGGGGTCTATGGAAGTCATTTTTTAGACCTCCAGAGGGGAGGCAACCCAAACCATCCCCTTAGCCCAGAGGTGTGCCACTCCTCGGGCTTGTGTATTCGCATCACCGGGGTCCATGGAAGTCATTTTAGACATCCAGAGGGGAGGCCACCCTAACCATCCCCTTAGCCCAGAGGGGTGCCAGTCCTCGGGCTTTAAATTCGCTTCGCCGGGGTCTATGGAAGTCATTTTTAGACCTCCAGAGGGGAGGCAACCCAAACCATCCCCTTAGCCCAGAGGTGTGCCAATCCTCGGGCTTGTGTATTCGCATCACCGGGGTCCATGGAAGTCATTTTAGACATCCAGAGGGGAGGCCACCCTAACCATCCCCTTAGCCCAGAGGGGTGCCAGTCCTCGGGCTTTAAATTCGCTTCGCCGGGGTCTATGGAAGTCATTTTTAGACCTCCAGAGGGGAGGCAACCCAAACCATCCCCTTAGCCCAGAGGTGTGCCACTCCTCGGGCTTGTGTATTCGCATCACCGGGGTCCATGGAAGTCATTTTAGACATCCAGAGAGTGGGGCCGGTCTTACCACCACCCTTAAGCCCAGAGGGCGTCACTCCTCGGGCATGAAATTCGGATTACCGGGGTCTATGGATGTCTCAACTTAGGTTTTGAACACATCCAGAGGGGAGGCCACCCAAACCATCCCCTTAGCCCGGAGGTGTGCACCTCCTCGGGCTTCAAATTCGAATCACCGGGGTCCATGGAAGTCATTTTAGACATCCAGAGAGTGGGGCCGGTCTTACCACCACTCTTAGCCCAGAGGGCGCCACTCCTCGGGCATGAAATTCGCATCACCGGGGTCCATGGAAGTCAGTTTAGACCTCCAGAGAGTGGGGCCGGTCTTACCACCACTCTTAAGCCCAGAGGGCGTCACTCCTCGGGCATGAAATTCGGATTACCGGGGTCTATGGATGTCTCAACTTAGGTTTTGAACACATCCAGAGGGGAGGCCACCCAAACCATCCCCTTAGCCCGGAGGTGTGCACCTCCTCGGGCTTGAAATTCGAATCACCGGGGTCCATGGAAGTCAGTTTAGACCTCCAGAGAGTGGGGCCGGTCTTACCACCACCCTTAAGCCCAGAGGGCGTCACTCCTCGGGCATGGAATTCGCATCAACGGGGTCTACGGATGTCTCGACTTAGGTTTTGAACACATCCAGGGAAGCAGAGCGGACATTCCCATTATTTCAAGCCCATCGGGAAGCCACTCCTTTGGGCATAGCGTTTCGCATCGCTGTTACCCAAACTTACGTCTGATTTAATGCCTCCCTAATATCCCGACGGCACCAGGCTGAGAAACCATATGCCCACAGGATTAGAGGCGTCTGAACCCCTTTCGCATAGCCGACAACGATGAACCTCCCTCGGACTCGCTACGAGGCTTGAGGAGGGTCCTGATTCTCTTAAAATCTCAGGTGAGGGACTTAGAAAATATTCACTTTAAAACCACAGACCTCCAGAGGAGAGACCGGGCTTATCACAACCTTAGCCCAGAAGGCACCACTCTTCGGGCATGTCACTTCGCATCACCGGGGTCCATGGAAGTCTCGACTTAGGTTTTGAACGCATCCAGAGGGTGGGAGCCGGACTTACCACCACCCTTAGCCCAGAGGGCGTCACTCCTCGGGCATAAAATTCGGATAACCGGGGTCCATGGAAGTCAATTTTGACCTCCAGAGAGGGGGGGGGCCTGGCTTACCACCACCCTAAGCCCAGAGGGCGTCACTCCTCGGGCATGAAATACGCTACACCGGGGTCCATGGAAGTCAGTTTAGACCTCCAGAGAGGGGGGGCCGGGCTTACCACCACCCTTAGCCCAGAGGGCACCACTCCTCGGGCTTGAAATTCGCATCACCGGGGTCCATGGAAGTCTCGACTTAGGTTTTGGAAACCTCCAGAGGGGGGGCTGCACTTACCACCACCCTAAGCCCAGAGGGCGTCACTCCTCGGGCATGAAATACGCTATACCGGGGTCCATGGAAGTCCTTTTAGACCTCCAGAGAGGGGGGGGGCCGGGCTTACCACCACCCTTAGCCCAGAGGGCACCACTCCTCGGGCTTGAAATTCGCATCACCGGGGTCCATGGAAGTCTCGACTTAGGTTTTGGAAACCTCCAGAGGGGGGGCTGCACTTACCACCACCCTTAGCCCAGAGGTTCATCACTCCTCGGGCATGAAATTCGGATAACCGGGGTCCATGGAAGTCAGTTTAGACCTCCAGAGAGTGGGGCCGGGCTTACCACCACCCTAAGCCCAGAGGGCGTCACTCCTCGGGCATGAAATTCAGATAACCGGGGTCCATGGAAGTCAGTTTAGACCTCCAGAGAGTGGGGCCGGGCTTACCACCACCCTAAGCCCAGAGGGCGTCACTCCTCGGGCATGAAATTCGGATAACCGGGGTCCATGGAAGTCTCGACTTAGGTTTTGGAGACCTCCAGAGGGGGGGCCGGGCATACCACCACCCTTAGCCCAGAGGGCGTCACTCCTCGGGCATGAAATACGCTATACCGGGGTCCATGGAAGTCAGTTTTGACCTCCAGAGAGGGGGGGCCTGGCTTACCACCACCCTAGCCGAGAGGGCGTCACTCCTCGGGCATGAAATTCGCTTCACCGGGGTCCATGGAAGTCATTTTAGACCTCCAGAGAGGGGGGGCTGCACTTACCACCACCCTAGCCGAGAGGGCGTCACTCCTCGGGCATGAAATTCGGATCACCGGGGTCCATGGAAGTCAGTTTAGACCTCCAGAGAGTGGGGCCGGGCTTACCACCACCCTAAGCCCAGAGGGCGTCACTCCTCGGGCATGAAATTCGGATAACCGGGGTCCATGGAAGTCTCGACTTAGGTTTTGGAGACCTCCAGAGGGGGGGCCGGGCATACCACCACCCTTAGCCCAGAGGGCGTCACTCCTCGGGCATGAAATACGCTTAACCGGGGTCCATGGAAGTCAATCTAGACCTCCAGAGAGGGGGGGCCGGGCTTACCACCACCCTTAGCCCAGAGGGCATCACTCCTCGGGCATGAAATTCGCATCACCGGGGTCCATGGAAGTCAGTTTAGACCTCCAGAGGGGGGGCTGAGCATACCACCACCCTTAGCCCAGAGGTGTGCTCCTCATCGGGCATGAAATACGCTTCACCGGGGTCCATGGAAGTCATTCGAGACCTCCAGAGGGGGGGCCGGGCATACCACCACCCTTAGCCCAGAGGTGAGTCACTCCTCGGGCATCAAATTCGCATCACCGGGGTCCATGGAAGTCAGTTTAGACCTCCAGAGGGGGGGCTGAGCATACCACCACCCTTAGCCCAGAGGTGTGCTCCTCATCGGGCATGAAATACGCTTCACCGGGGTCCATGGAAGTCATTCGAGACCTCCAGAGGGGGGGCTGGGCATACCACCACCCTTAGCCCAGAGGTGAGTCACTCCTCGGGCATCAAATTCGCATCACCGGGGTCCATGGAAGTCAGTTTAAACATCCAGAGGGGGGGGGCCGAGCATACCACCACCCTTAGCCCAGAGGTGTGCTCCTCATCGGGCATCAAATTCGCATCACCGGGGTCCATGGAAGTCATTCGAGACCTCCAGAGGGGGGGCCGAGTATACCACCACCCTTAGCCCAGAGGTGAGTCACTCCTCGGGCATCAAATTCGCATCACCGGGGTCCATGGAAGTCAGTTTAGACCTCCAGAGGGGGGGCCGAGCATACCACCACCCTTAGCCCAGAGGTGAGTCACTCCTCGGGCATCAAATTCGCATCACCGGGGTCCATGGAAGTCAGTTTAAACATCCAGAGGGGGGGGCCGAGCATACCACCACCCTTAGCCCAGAGGTGTGCTCCTCATCGGGCATCAAATTCGCATCACCGGGGTCCATGGAAGTCAGTTTAGACCTCCAGAAAGGGGGGCCGAACCTACCACCAACCTTAGCCCAGAGGGCGTCACTCCTCGGGCTTCAAACTCCCATCGCCGGGGTCCCATGGAAGTCTCGACTTAGGTTTTGAACCGTTCCGGGGTCACCTCCAGTGAGATAACGCGGAAATCTCACTATATTCATGCCCACAGGCGAACCAGAGCCTTGGGCTTGTCATAGTTACATACGGTGTACCCAAACTTTCGTCTTTTCTAAAGGAACCCTAATGTCCTGACGGCACCGCACTGGAAACCCCCATGCCCTCTGAATTTTTACCTCTCCGAGGTGCTCCGTTTTGGGCTTGCTACCTAGGGCGAAGAGGGTCAGAAATTTTTCTAAGTCCTACTTTAAAACGTCCCACTGGGAGAACACTAGGGTTAGCACTTTGCCAAAAAATCACGGCTGAATGCAATTTTCACGCCTCGCACCCTTTGTTCGTTTAGATTTAACAAAAAAATCAACCGACCCCCCTTTTTAACAACGCTTTGCCGAATTTAGCTCACTTTTCCCGGCCTGGAATATCTCACGCTTGCCCCCCACGGTACTTACCTCCGGGGAAGACACCCCCGTCGCTGCCAACGCCCATGCCCGGCCCAGGCTCACCCGACTCGGCCTCGCTCGCTCCATCGCCCGCTCCAAACCTCCGGGGAGAAGACCCCCATCGCCGCCAACGCCCATGCCCGGCCCAGGCTCACCCGACTCGGCCTCGCTCGCTACATCGCCCCGCTCCAAACCTCCGGGGCTGGACCTCCACCAACCCAGCGCACCTCTCGAACCTATCCGGCCCACACTTAAGCACTCCTCCTCGGACTAAACCATCCAGCCCGCGCCGCTGGAACGAGCGCCCACTGGAAGACCCGAGCCCCAAACCCGCGCGCTTTACGGTTCTCTATCTCCCCGGGCTCGGGGCACTTTTCTCGGCCATGGGACCTCCAGGGGGGGCCCCTCATGGCTCCGTCATCATTCCTCTAAGTCTCATTCCGCCCACTGCGATACCCGAGGCCTTTAACCGCGGCGTTCACGGTTCTCTATCACCCCGGGCTCGGGGCACTTTTCTCGGCCATGGGACCTCCAGGGGAGGCCCTTCCTGGCTCCGTCATCATTCCTCTAAGTCTCATTCCGCCCACTGCGATACCCGAGGTCTTTAACCGCGGCGTTCACGGTTCTCTATCACCCCGGGCTCGGAGCACTTTTCTCGGCCATGGGACCTCCAGGGGAGGCCCCTCATGGCTCCGTCATCATTCCTCTAAGTCTCATTCCGCCCACTGCGATACCCGAGGTCTTTAACCGCGGCGTTCACGGTTCTCTATCACCCCGGGCTCGGAGCACTTTTCTCGGCCATGGGACCTCCAGGGGAGGCCCCTCATGGCTCCGTCATCATTCCTCTAAGTCTCATTCCGCCCACTGCGATACCCGAGGTCTTTAACCGCGGCGTTCACGGTTCTCTATCACCCCGGGCTCGGAGC
>NC_089820.1:30763836-30778836 GCF_029633855.1 Hoplias malabaricus
GCTCAACAGGGTCTTCTTTCCCCGCTGATTCCGCCAAGCCCGTTCCCTTGGCTGTGGTTTCGCTAGATAGTAGGTAGGGACAGTGGGAATCTCGTTCATCCATTCATGCAGGTCACCAATTAAATGACGAGGCATTTCGCTACCTTAAGAGAGTCATAGTTACTCCCGCCGTTAACCCGCGCTTCGATGAATTTCTTCACTTTGACATTCAGAGCACTGGGCAGAATTCACATCGTGTCAACACCCGGTCCAAGAGCCTTCACGATGCTGTGTTTTAATTAAACAGTCGGATTCCCCTTGTCCGCAGCAGTTCTAATTCGGCTGTTAGGTGCCGGCCGAGAGACCCGGCCCCGGAGGTCTCCCCCCGAGGCGAGACTCATAAGCCCGAGAGATCCACGGAGCCTAGGCTCGGCGCGCGAGGCTCCAGGGACACCGCCCCGACCCACCGAAGCCCCACCACCGGCGGTGGCCCGCTACGAGTCCACACACGCACGAGAGACCGCAACCCCCCCACGCGGACCTACGTTCCATTGCGTCCCTCCGCGTCCCATCGGGGGAGAGCGAAGGGCCGGACGCTCGAGCTTAGCCGGGGGCGGCCCACCCGGCGACGGGCGTCGGGAGCCCGGCCCGGCTTAGGTAGGGAGAGGGAGGCCGAAGGCGGTCATCCGACGGAGGTTAGTCCCGAAGGACGCTCCCCCGCCGGCATCCCACCGACGACCGGCTCCCCTACCGTCGACCTGACCGAGGCCCCCTAAGCGCCACCGCCGAGGGGGGGACACGCACCGGGGCTTAAGGTCTCGCTCGCCGCGACCCACTCTCATCGACCCCGACAGACAGACGGAGCCTTGTTCACGGGGGTTTGGATATACTGGGGGGACAATCTCTCGCCGTGCGCTTCCTCGCGCGCAGGACCCAGTGGGGGGGGGCCCGAAGGTGGACCGGGAACAGCTCCCCGTCGCACGGGCAGCACCGGGCTTTCGGACCCCGCATCAGCAGACACGGGCCCGACCGAGCTCAGCCATTAGAGCCAATCCTTATCCCGAAGTTACGGATCCGTCTTGCCGACTTCCCTTACCTACATTGTTCCAACACGCCAGAGGCTGTTCACCTTGGAGACCTGATGCGGATATGGGTACGGCCTGGGGGGAAATTCACTATACCTCCCCCGGATTTTCAAGGGCCGATGGGAAACGTCCCGGCCGTCGCATAGCGCATGCGACGCCTTTCAGAGCGTTGAGCCCCTATCTCGGGGTCGAACCCATTCCAGGGCGCTCCAGCTCTTTAGCAAGGAGAGAGAATCCTCCCCGGGGTCCCCACCGGCGTCTCCGGGTTCGTTTGCGTTACCGCCACGGGAGCGCCTCTCGGCGGCTCGATCTCCACCAATCCCAGGTACGGGGATATTGGCCCGATCCCCTTTCGGTCAGCGCGAGGCAGACGAGACCATCGCCCCAGCATTTTCCGAACGGCGCTCGCCTATCCCTTAGGACCGACTAACCCACGGCCAAGCGCTGTCGGCGTGGAACCCTTCTCCACTTCGGCCTTCAAAGTTCTCATCTGAATATTTGCTACTACCACCAAGATCTGCACCCGCGGCGGCTCGACCCAGGCTCGCGCCAAAGGCTTCTGCGCCACCGCGGCGCCCCTCCTACTCGTCGCGGCATACGGTCCCATGAGTCTCGGTTCTCTCTCTCATTCTCGCTGGCTTTTGGGGGGGGTGGGAGACAAGTACCGCCAGCGACGGCCGGGTATGGGCCCGACGCTCCAGCGCCATCCATTTTCAGGGCCAGTTGATTCGGCAGGTGAGTTGTTACACACTCCTTAGCGGATGCCGACTTCCATGGCCACCGCCCCGCTGTCTATATCAACCGACACCTTTCTTGGGGTCTGATGAGCGTCTGCGTCGGGCGCCTTAACCCGCGCGTTCGGTTCATCCCGCAGCACCAGTTCTGCTTACCAAAAGTGGCCCACTCGGCACCGTCAATTCCATGCCCGGCTCCAAGCCTGCGAGCCGGGCCTCTTACCCATTTAAAGTTTGAGAGTAGGGCGAGGCCCGTTTCGGCCCCGCGGCCTCCAGTCATTTCTTTACCGGATAAAACTTGAAGTTTCGGCGCCGGCTATCCTGAGGGAAACTTCGGAGGGAACCAGCTACTAGATGGTTCGATTAGTCTTTCGCCCCTATACCCAGGTCGGACGACCGATTTGCACGTCAGGACCGCTGCGGGCCTCCACTCAGGGTTTCCCCTGGCTTCGCCCTGCCCAGGCATAGTTCACCATCTTTCGGGTACCACCGCGTATGCTCTGGCTCCGCTCTCCGCACGTGGGAAGAGCAGGCCGGTGGTGCGCCGCCCGCCCCCTCGGAGGGTTAGGACGGATCCCACCTCAGCCGACGCGCGCCGGCCTTCACCTTCGTTGCGCCTCCGGGGGTTCTGGTCCCTTCGACTCGCATACGCGTTAGACTCCTTGGTCCGTGTTTCAAGACGGGTCGTTCGGGGTCCGAACTTAGCCGCTGACCTTAGGCGTTCGGGTGCTGTGGGCCTGGATCGCCCCCCGCATCGCCGTAGCGGGCCTAGCCCGGGGCTGAGGACAGCCCAGCCGGCCCGCTTCGACCGAACGATCGGGGGGGGCCCCCATCCCCATCCCGGAGGAGGGGAGAACGCGGAAAGGACATTGCTCCACGGCCCCGGCGTTATCGGCGAAGTCGGAGCGAGGGGCTGTAGCGGAACGCCCGTGTCCGGGGGCCGCGTGGGGACTCCCTTCTCCGGACGGACCTACCTTCACCCTCGGGCCCTTCCAAGCCTAACCGGAGCCGGTCGCGACTCACCACCACGCGGGGAAAGTACACCGGGCGGGGCCGGACCTCCGTACGCCCGACAGGCCCGAAGTCCAGAGGCGAAGCGCAGAGCCGAAGCGGGGAGCGGTGGAGTCGGCACCCCACCCCTCTCGCCCGGATACGCTCGCACCCCCGACCGCGGAACCCGACGAGCGCGGGGCCGTCCGCCCGGCTGAATCCCCCGGGGCAGTCTTCTCGGTCCCCGTACGTTTACCTCTCAACGGTTTCACGCTCTGTTGAACTCTCTCTTCAAAGTCCTGTTTCAACTTTCCCTCACGGTACTCGGTTCGCTATCGGTCTCGTGCCGGTATTTAGCCTTAGATGGAGTTTACCACCCGCTTTGGGCTGCATTCCCAAGCAACCCGACTCCGAGAAGCCCGACCTACCCGGGCGGGAACGCGGGACTCGCTACCGGGCTTTCACCGTCTATGGGAAGAAGCCACGTTCGCGAGGACTTGGTCCCGCGTCCGCACCGAGACGGATCTTACGGACTTCCGTACGCTACATTTCCCGGCCAACCCCGGTCAGGGGAAAGTGGGATTCAGCGCTGGGCTCTTCCCTGTTCGCTCGCCGCTACTAAGGGAATCCTTGTTAGTTTCTTTTCCTCCGCTTACTGATATGCTTAAGTTCAGCGGGTCGTCTCGTCTGATCTGAGGCCGCACACAGAGGTTTCTTATGCGGGGGCGAGGGCGGAGGCGGAGGGCCGAAGGCTAGGGGCGAGGGGCGAGAGCCCGGCACGAGACCGAACTCCGCGACACCTTCCCCCCCACCCCGGCCGCTCGCCCGCCCGCTCACTCGCCCGCTCGCTGGGTTTAATCGGCACTCGCCACCCCCGCGTCCGACTGCGCGGAGCCCCGCTCGGGACTCGGGGAGAGACCGTAACGGACGTGGACCCGGACCTACTCGGCTCTCCCTCCGTTCCCTGTACGGAGCTCTCTCGCAACACGGGCCGCGTGGACTGGCTCGGAACCGAGTCTTCGTTTGGGAAGACGAAGGGCCGTTTTCAGGCCCTGCGAGCTTCCAGCCGCGGTCTCTCTCTCTCAGCGGGGGCGCGGAGACCGATCGATGGGTAAAGCGACCCTCAGACAGGCGTGGCCGCGGGATGGACCCCCGCGGCCGCAATATGCGTTCGAAATTTCGATGATCTGTGTCCTGCAATTCACATTAGTTAACGCAGATGGCTGCGTTCTTCATCGAAGCACGAGCCGAGTGATCCACCGCTAAGAGTCGTATTCGGGTTTGTGCCCGGCCCGTTACAGGCCGGGCGAAGGAAGCCATTCGAACAAGAGACAATTTTTGCCAATATATTTCAAGCCGGGTGCCTTCCACCCCCGTGCAGGGGGGGAAAGGTCATTGAACCTGGGCGTCACCACCGGACCGAGGAGTTACGGCCCGGGGGACGATCGCCCGAGTAGGTGCCCGAGACTTACGTGGTTTAGGAGACCGGGGTCTAGGCACCCGCCGTTCCCGGCGAGGCCCAGGGGTTTGGTTCGCTGCGTTACGGGTCCCGGTCTAAGGCATTCAGGCGTGCGCTCAAAGCCAAGCTCTCCACCCCGGAGGGTATGAGCGAGGCCCGGTGGTACGCTCCCAAGTCCCCGCTTAGGGGAAGGCGCTGGGTAGATCCCACCTAGTCAGGACCGGCGGGCACCGGCCGTCTCCTTTCGGGTGTTTATAAACGCATCCGGGGTTCGTGAGGCCCCTTCAACTCGCGCACCGGCCTTAGACTATTATACGGTCCGTCTCTGCGAAGCCAACATCGGGGGTATTTTGCATGCGCTCTTAAGCTCCGCTCTAACCCCGTGAGGGGAAAGAGTTTCGCCCGGCGGTACGCTCCCGTCCACCACCGCCCCCTGTGCCGGGGGGATGGGTTCAGGGAGATCCCACCGAGGCCGGCGAGCACCGGCCAACGCCCTGGGGGTGAGTAAGCCCCTTTGACTCGCGCACGCACAATCAAGCCTTCAACGATCAATGGTTTTTTGGGTTTAACTACCCGGCGGGCGGCTCCGGCGCCACTCTTCCCCCCGCGAACGGGAGGGGCGGACCGGGGTACCTATGCACCTAAGGCGGTCCTCGCATAACCCCGAGTTCCGAAGCCGGCTCGCTACGTCCACCCACCCGGAGGGGGGAGAGACTCACGTCGGCCGACGACGAAAGGTACGAGGCTTCTGCGGTCCATACCTTGAAGGTACCCGCCGGGGGGGAGGTTCGGCCTCTCGAGTCCGACTCGACAACCGGCACGGACGGCGGGCGCCGACCGCGGCCAGGTCACCGTTATTGATCCTTCCGCAGGTTCCCCTACGAAAACCTTGTTACGACTTTTACTCCCTCTAGATGTCCGGGTTCGATCGACTTCCCATCGCCCGGAGGCGACCCCCGTTCGAGGGCCGCCCCGGGGACGGTCCGAGGACCTCACCGAGGCATCCGATCGGTAGTAGCGACGGGCGGTGTGTACAAAGGGCAGGGACTTAATCGACGCGGGCTGGTGACCCGCGCCTACTTGGAATTCCTCGTTCGAGGGGAATAGTTGCAATCCCCTGTCCCCAGCGGGGAATGGCGTTCATAGGATTGCCCGCACCTCTCGGCGTAGGGTAACTTACATGTTGAACCAGCCATTGTAGCTCACGTGCGACCCCGGACTTCTAAGGGCATCACAGACCTGTTATTGCTCCATTTCTCAAGTGGCTTCTGTGCCACAAATCGCTCTAAGAAGTTTAGCCACCGACCGCTGATTCCCACCGGGCGAACCCCAACCTTCAGGCCCGCGGTAAGCGGGAGGGCACCGGGGAGGGGAGAGGGAAGGCGAAGGCGAAGGACGGACAACCCACACCCGGAGAGCGGAACGAGGTGCGGACGGCATCGGGGAGGGAACCGAACGCGAAGGGGAGAGGCCGGAGCCACCCACTCGACGCAGAACTGAACCCCCGTCAACCGCATCACCTCCCCGAACCGATCCGGGGTAGAACCGGACCCCCGCCGAAACCCCCAACACCCCCACCCCGATGGGGACCCCCCGCGAACGGGGACCTTCGGGGATAGAGTCCGACCCAGGAGAGGGGCCGTGTAACTACTTAAAGGATGGGATCTCGTTCGTTACCGGAATTGACCAGACGAATCGCTCCACGAACTACCAACGGCCATGCACCACCACCCACAGAATCGAGAAAGAGCCGTCAATCTGTCAATCCTTACCGTGTCCGGGCCGGGTTAGGTTCCCCGCGTTGAGTCAAATTAAGCCGCAAGCTCCACTCCTGGTGGTGCCCTTCCGTCAATTCCTTTAAGTTTCAGCTTTGCAACCGTACTCCCCCCAGAGCCCAAAGACTCGTGGTTTCCCGGACGCTGCCCGGCGGGTCATAGTCGTTAACCCAACGCCGCCGGATCGCGGGTCGGCATAGTTTACGGTCGGAACTACGACGGTACCTGATCGTCTTCGATCCTCCGACTTTCGTTCTTGATTAATGAAAACATTCTTGGCAAATGCCTTCGCTTTTGTCCGTCCCGCACCGGTCTACGAATTTCACCTCTCTCGGTGCGGTACGAATGCCCCCGGCCGTCCCTCTTAATCATGACCTTTGGTCCGTCAAACCCACGAAATAGGACCAAGAGAGCGGTCGGATACCCCCCCGGCTCGGGGAACCGTGCGGCGGCCAGAAACGCCGGGCGTCACACCCGGGCGCCCCCGGCCCCACCCGGCCGCCTCGCCGAAGAGCTCCGACTCGCCCCCCATGGGAAGGCCTTATTCCATTATTCCTAGCTCAGTCCATTCAAGGCACGCTTCGGCCTGCTTTGAGCACTCTGTTTTGTTCAAAGTAAACGCACCGGACCCTTCCGCCCCCCACGTATTCAACCGCGGCGGACGACCCAGCTAAGGGCCTCTCCGCGGAGGAAGGGAGCAGAGGACACCGGATGAGTAGGGACAAGGTCCCGCGACCTCCACCCAGAGACCCGCGGGGGTCCCCAACCCCCCCGGAGAGGGGCAGCTTCCCACCGCGAAGTCCGGACGGGCAGAGGCCCGGCAGCCGGGACCCGTCCCCGGATCCAACTACGAGCTTTTTAACTGCAGCAACGTTAACATACGCTATTGGAGCTGGAATTACCGCGGCTGCTGGCACCAGACTTGCCCTCCAATGGGTCCTCACCCACGGACGTAGATTGAGTTCATTTCGGTCCCGAAACCTTCAAACGGGGCCTCGCACCGATATTTTTCGTCACTACCTCCCCGTGTCGGGAATGGGTAATTTGCGCGCCTGCTGCCTTCCTTGGATGTGGTAGCCGTTTCTCAGGCTCCCTCTCCGGAATCGAACCCAGATTCCCCGTTACCCGTGGTCACCACACGTAGTCCCGTAGACTACCGTCGAAAGTTGATAGGGCAGACACTCGAATGAGACGTCGCCGCCCCGAAGGGCTCTGCGATCGGCCAAAGGTTATCTAGAGTCACCAAAGCGGACCCGACCGGAGTCGGGAGGGGGTTTTTTGGTTCTGATAAATGCACGTATCCGTGGGGGGCGCCGAGGGGGGAAGGTGAACCAGTCACCGACCACCTCGAAACGGCACCCCCACTTCCAACGCTTCGTTTGCATGTATTAGCTCTGGAATTACCACAGTTATACCAAGTAACGTGTGGAGCGATCAAAGGAACCATAACTGATTTAATGAGCCATTCGCAGTTTCACTGTACCAACGCCCGTGTGTACTTAGACTTGCATGGCTTAATCTTTGAGACAAGCATATGATACTGGCAGGATCAACCAGGCCGATCCCTCTGGTACTCAAACCCGGCTTGGGGAAAGAGAGAGAGTCGGTGGTGCGTGGAACTCGACCCCCCCGAAGGAGGAAGAGACGCGCACCGCGGAAAGGCTTTTCGAACGAGACCCCCCGGAGGTGGGTCTGCAATCGGGGGTTTGACTACTTGGAAAATGTACGATTCAAGGCCCGGACGGTGCAGGCTAGGGGCCGGTTCCTTCCCTCAATAGGATCCCGACCCTAAGGCACCACCGACTCGGACCTTTTAACGGACCCAAACTGCGGTGGAAATTAGACCGACGGATCGGCTAAGTCTCCCTCGGAACGATTCTGGGACAAGCGGACCCCCTGTTACGGGGGGTCCACGAGCCATGGAGGCTGGAGCACGTGGCGGGGAGGATCGTTCTAAAAGCCGGTATTATTTCGGATTAGAAGCCTGCCCCTGGTGCTCCGGGTATGCCGCATTTCGAACGGGCGTAAAGGACGTCCGTTTAAGGGAAGAGAATGGAAGAGAATTTCCTGGCCCCCTCAAAGCGCGAGGAGGTCGGCATAGGTTTTACGGTACGCCCCCCCCGGAGCCGTCTGATGTTCAGAAGACGAAGGGTTTTGCCCCCAATCTCGTAAGGTCGAGGGCTCACCACCGAACTTCCAGCCGCGGTCCTTGGTAGGACCGATACGCGGACAAGCCGCAAAATCCTGGCCCCCTCGCAGTGCGAGGAGGTCGGCAAAGGTTTTACGATTCGCCCCCCGGAGCCTACGGTTAGTTTTCTCGATTTAAGAAGACGAAGGGGGTCGGGGCCCGGGAACCGTAAACCGAGCGCCTCTTCCCCTGCGAACTTCCAGCCGCGGTCCTTGGTAGGACCGATACGCGGACAAGCCGCAAATCCTGGCCCCCTCGCAGTGCGAGGAGGTCGGCAAAGGTTTTACGATTCGCCCCCCCGGAGCCTACGGTTAGTTTTCTCGATTTAAGAAGACGAAGGGGGTCGGGGCCCGGGAACCGTAAACCGAGCGCCTCTTCCCCTGCGAACTTCCAGCCGCGGTCCGTTTAAAAAGACCGATCCGTGACACCTCTAATGCGCTCTTTGCCTCCGGCCGTTTCCAGCGCGGGGGCCCGGTGGTGCGCTCCCAAGTCCCCGCGGAGGGGAAAATCTGGGAGATCCCACATTAGACCAAGCGGAACGCCGGTCTTCGCCTCGGGGGTTTGTATGCCCCTTTCGACTCGCGCACGGGCAAGAGTTAGGTTAGGAACGGGGACAACTGCCGGCGGGCGGCCCGTCGCACCCACCCCGCAAGTGGGCAGGTGGTCGGTGGCCTGTGGACCCGCCGCTCGGATTCGTTTATAGTAGGAACCATAACGGGGTACAACCCTCATACGCTCGACCCCCTCACGCCCAGAGAAGTGTTCACCTCCCTGGGCATATATCGAACGAATCATCGGGATTGAAGGGGAGGCCACCCAAACCATCCCCTTAGCCCAGAGGGGTGCCAGTCCTCGGGCTTCGGTATTCGCATCACCGGGGTCTATGGAGGTCTCGACTTAGGTTTTGAAAACCTCCAGAGGGGGGGCCGGATTAACCACCACCCTAGCCCAGAGGGGTGCCAGTCCTCGGGCTTCGGTATTCGCATCACCGGGGTCTATGGAGGTCTCGACTTAGGTTTTGAAAACCTCCAGAGGTGGGGCCGGATTAACCACCACCCTAGCCCAGAGGGGTGCCAGTCCTCGGGCATGTCACTTCGCATCACCGGGGTTCTATGGAGGTCTCGACTTAGGTTTTAAAAACCTCCAGAGGGTGGGGGCATATCTTATCCCCACCCTAGCCCAGAGGGGTGCCAGTCCTCGGGCATGTCATTTCGCATCACCGGGGTCTACGGAGGTCTCGACTTAGGTTTTGAAAACCTCCAGAGGGTGGGGGCATATCTTATCCCCACCCTAGCCCAGAGGGGTGCCAGTCCTCGGGCTTCGGTATTCGCATCACCGGGGTCTACGGAGGTCTCGACTTAGGTTTTGAAAACCTCCAGAGGGTGGGGCCTGACTTACCACCAACCCTTAGCCCAGAGGTGTGCCACTCCTCGGGCATGGAATTCGCATCAACGGGGTCTACGGATGTCTCGACTTAGGTTTTGAACACATCCAGGGAAGCAGAGCGGACATTCCCATTATTTCAAGCCCATCGGGAAGCCACTCCTTTGGGCATAGCGTTTCGCATCGCTGTTACCCAAACTTACGTCTGATTTAATGCCTCCCTAATATCCCGACGGCACCAGGCTGAGAAACCATATGCCCACAGGATTTGAGGCGTTGGAACCTCGTTCGCATAGCCGACAACGATGAACCTCCCTCGGACTCGCTACGAGGCTTGAGGAGGGTCCTGATTTTCTTAAAATCTCAGGTGAGGGACTTAGAAAATTTTCACTTTAAAACCACAGACCTCCAGAGGAGAGACCGGGCTTATCACAACCTTAGCCCAGAGGGCGTCACTCCTCGGGCATGTCACTTCGCATCACCGGGGGTCCATGGATGTCTCGACTTAGGTTTTGAACACATCCAGAAGGGGGGGCCGGATTAACCACCACCCTTAGCCCAGAGGGGTGCCAGTCCTCGGGCTTTAAATTCGCTTCGCCGGGGTCTATGGAAGTCATTTTTTAGACCTCCAGAGGGGAGGCAACCCAAACCATCCCCTTAGCCCAGAGGTGTGCCACTCCTCGGGCTTGTGTATTCGCATCACCGGGGTCCATGGAAGTCATTTTAGACATCCAGAGGGGAGGCCACCCTAACCATCCCCTTAGCCCAGAGGGGTGCCAGTCCTCGGGCTTTAAATTCGCTTCGCCGGGGTCTATGGAAGTCATTTTTAGACCTCCAGAGGGGAGGCAACCCAAACCATCCCCTTAGCCCAGAGGTGTGCCAATCCTCGGGCTTGTGTATTCGCATCACCGGGGTCCATGGAAGTCATTTTAGACATCCAGAGGGGAGGCCACCCTAACCATCCCCTTAGCCCAGAGGGGTGCCAGTCCTCGGGCTTTAAATTCGCTTCGCCGGGGTCTATGGAAGTCATTTTTAGACCTCCAGAGGGGAGGCAACCCAAACCATCCCCTTAGCCCAGAGGTGTGCCACTCCTCGGGCTTGTGTATTCGCATCACCGGGGTCCATGGAAGTCATTTTAGACATCCAGAGAGTGGGGCCGGTCTTACCACCACCCTTAAGCCCAGAGGGCGTCACTCCTCGGGCATGAAATTCGGATTACCGGGGTCTATGGATGTCTCAACTTAGGTTTTGAACACATCCAGAGGGGAGGCCACCCAAACCATCCCCTTAGCCCGGAGGTGTGCACCTCCTCGGGCTTCAAATTCGAATCACCGGGGTCCATGGAAGTCATTTTAGACATCCAGAGAGTGGGGCCGGTCTTACCACCACTCTTAGCCCAGAGGGCGCCACTCCTCGGGCATGAAATTCGCATCACCGGGGTCCATGGAAGTCAGTTTAGACCTCCAGAGAGTGGGGCCGGTCTTACCACCACTCTTAAGCCCAGAGGGCGTCACTCCTCGGGCATGAAATTCGGATTACCGGGGTCTATGGATGTCTCAACTTAGGTTTTGAACACATCCAGAGGGGAGGCCACCCAAACCATCCCCTTAGCCCGGAGGTGTGCACCTCCTCGGGCTTGAAATTCGAATCACCGGGGTCCATGGAAGTCAGTTTAGACCTCCAGAGAGTGGGGCCGGTCTTACCACCACCCTTAAGCCCAGAGGGCGTCACTCCTCGGGCATGGAATTCGCATCAACGGGGTCTACGGATGTCTCGACTTAGGTTTTGAACACATCCAGGGAAGCAGAGCGGACATTCCCATTATTTCAAGCCCATCGGGAAGCCACTCCTTTGGGCATAGCGTTTCGCATCGCTGTTACCCAAACTTACGTCTGATTTAATGCCTCCCTAATATCCCGACGGCACCAGGCTGAGAAACCATATGCCCACAGGATTAGAGGCGTCTGAACCCCTTTCGCATAGCCGACAACGATGAACCTCCCTCGGACTCGCTACGAGGCTTGAGGAGGGTCCTGATTCTCTTAAAATCTCAGGTGAGGGACTTAGAAAATATTCACTTTAAAACCACAGACCTCCAGAGGAGAGACCGGGCTTATCACAACCTTAGCCCAGAAGGCACCACTCTTCGGGCATGTCACTTCGCATCACCGGGGTCCATGGAAGTCTCGACTTAGGTTTTGAACGCATCCAGAGGGTGGGAGCCGGACTTACCACCACCCTTAGCCCAGAGGGCGTCACTCCTCGGGCATAAAATTCGGATAACCGGGGTCCATGGAAGTCAATTTTGACCTCCAGAGAGGGGGGGGGCCTGGCTTACCACCACCCTAAGCCCAGAGGGCGTCACTCCTCGGGCATGAAATACGCTACACCGGGGTCCATGGAAGTCAGTTTAGACCTCCAGAGAGGGGGGGGGCCGGGCTTACCACCACCCTTAGCCCAGAGGGCACCACTCCTCGGGCTTGAAATTCGCATCACCGGGGTCCATGGAAGTCTCGACTTAGGTTTTGGAAACCTCCAGAGGGGGGGCTGCACTTACCACCACCCTTAGCCCAGAGGTTCATCACTCCTCGGGCATGAAATTCGGATAACCGGGGTCCATGGAAGTCAGTTTAGACCTCCAGAGAGTGGGGCCGGGCTTACCACCACCCTAAGCCCAGAGGGCGTCACTCCTCGGGCATGAAATTCAGATAACCGGGGTCCATGGAAGTCAGTTTAGACCTCCAGAGAGTGGGGCCGGGCTTACCACCACCCTAAGCCCAGAGGGCGTCACTCCTCGGGCATGAAATTCGGATAACCGGGGTCCATGGAAGTCTCGACTTAGGTTTTGGAGACCTCCAGAGGGGGGGCCGGGCATACCACCACCCTTAGCCCAGAGGGCGTCACTCCTCGGGCATGAAATACGCTATACCGGGGTCCATGGAAGTCAGTTTTGACCTCCAGAGAGGGGGGGCCTGGCTTACCACCACCCTAGCCGAGAGGGCGTCACTCCTCGGGCATGAAATTCGCTTCACCGGGGTCCATGGAAGTCATTTTAGACCTCCAGAGAGGGGGGGCTGCACTTACCACCACCCTAGCCGAGAGGGCGTCACTCCTCGGGCATGAAATTCGGATCACCGGGGTCCATGGAAGTCAGTTTAGACCTCCAGAGAGTGGGGCCGGGCTTACCACCACCCTAAGCCCAGAGGGCGTCACTCCTCGGGCATGAAATTCGGATAACCGGGGTCCATGGAAGTCTCGACTTAGGTTTTGGAGACCTCCAGAGGGGGGGCCGGGCATACCACCACCCTTAGCCCAGAGGGCGTCACTCCTCGGGCATGAAATACGCTTAACCGGGGTCCATGGAAGTCAATCTAGACCTCCAGAGAGGGGGGGCCGGGCTTACCACCACCCTTAGCCCAGAGGTGTGCTCCTCATCGGGCATGAAATACGCTTCACCGGGGTCCATGGAAGTCATTCGAGACCTCCAGAGGGGGGGCTGGGCATACCACCACCCTTAGCCCAGAGGTGAGTCACTCCTCGGGCATCAAATTCGCATCACCGGGGTCCATGGAAGTCAGTTTAGACTTCCAGAGGGGGGGCCGAGCATACCACCACCCTTAGCCCAGAGGTGTGCTCCTCATCGGGCATCAAATTCGCATCACCGGGGTCCATGGAAGTCATTCGAGACCTCCAGAGGGGGGGGCCGAGCATACCACCACCCTTAGCCCAGAGGTGAGTCACTCCTCGGGCATCAAATTCGCATCACCGGGGTCCATGGAAGTCAGTTTAGACTTCCAGAGGGGGGGCCGAGCATACCACCACCCTTAGCCCAGAGGTGTGCTCCTCATCGGGCATCAAATTCGCATCACCGGGGTCCATGGAAGTCATTCGAGACCTCCAGAGGGGGGGCCGAGCATACCACCACCCTTAGCCCAGAGGTGAGTCACTCCTCGGGCATCAAATTCGCATCACCGGGGTCCATGGAAGTCAGTTTAGACTTCCAGAGGGGGGGCCGAGCATACCACCACCCTTAGCCCAGAGGTGTGCTCCTCATCGGGCATCAAATTCGCATCACCGGGGTCCATGGAAGTCATTCGAGACCTCCAGAGGGGGGGCCGAGTATACCACCACCCTTAGCCCAGAGGTGAGTCACTCCTCGGGCATCAAATTCGCATCACCGGGGTCCATGGAAGTCAGTTTAGACCTCCAGAGGGGGGGCCGAGCATACCACCACCCTTAGCCCAGAGGTGAGTCACTCCTCGGGCATCAAATTCGCATCACCGGGGTCCATGGAAGTCAGTTTAAACATCCAGAGGGGGGGGCCGAGCATACCACCACCCTTAGCCCAGAGGTGTGCTCCTCATCGGGCATCAAATTCGCATCACCGGGGTCCATGGAAGTCATTCGAGACCTCCAGAGGGGGGGCCGAGTATACCACCACCCTTAGCCCAGAGGTGAGTCACTCCTCGGGCATCAAATTCGCATCACCGGGGTCCATGGAAGTCAGTTTAGACCTCCAGAGGGGGGGCCGAGCATACCACCACCCTTAGCCCAGAGGTGAGTCACTCCTCGGGCATCAAATTCGCATCACCGGGGTCCATGGAAGTCAGTTTAAACATCCAGAGGGGGGGGGCCGAGCATACCACCACCCTTAGCCCAGAGGTGTGCTCCTCATCGGGCATCAAATTCGCATCACCGGGGTCCATGGAAGTCAGTTTAGACCTCCAGAAAGGGGGGCCGAACCTACCACCAACCTTAGCCCAGAGGGCGTCACTCCTCGGGCTTCAAACTCCCATCGCCGGGGTCCCATGGAAGTCTCGACTTAGGTTTTGAACCGTTCCGGGGTCACCTCCAGTGAGATAACGCGGAAATCTCACTATATTCATGCCCACAGGCGAACCAGAGCCTTGGGCTTGTCATAGTTACATACGGTGTACCCAAACTTTCGTCTTTTCTAAAGGAACCCTAATGTCCTGACGGCACCGCACTGGAAACCCCCATGCCCTCTGAATTTTTACCTCTCCGAGGTGCTCCGTTTTGGGCTTGCTACCTAGGGCGAAGAGGGTCAGAAATTTTTCTAAGTCCTACTTTAAAACGTCCCACTGGGAGAACACTAGGGTTAGCACTTTGCCAAAAAATCACGGCTGAATGCAATTTTCACGCCTCGCACCCTTTGTTCGTTTAGATTTAACAAAAAAATCAACCGACCCCCCTTTTTAACAACGCTTTGCCGAATTTAGCTCACTTTTCCCGGCCTGGAATATCTCACGCTTGCCCCCCACGGTACTTACCTCCGGGGAAGACACCCCCGTCGCTGCCAACGCCCATGCCCGGCCCAGGCTCACCCGACTCGGCCTCGCTCGCTCCATCGCCCGCTCCAAACCTCCGGGGAGAAGACCCCCATCGC
>NC_089820.1:30783836-30806336 GCF_029633855.1 Hoplias malabaricus
CCAATATATTTGACAGCAATTGGACAACCATCCCACTTCCAATATATTTGACACAAGTCAAATATATTGCAATTGGGATCCCAATTCACATATATTTGACACAAGTCAAATATATTACAATTGGGATCCCAATTCACATATATTTGACACAAGTCAAATATATTGCAATTGGGATCCCAATTCACATATATTTGACTTGTGTCAAATATATTGCAATTGGGATCCCGATTCACATATATTTGACACAAGTCAAATATATTGCAATTGGGATCCCAATTCACGTATATTTGACACAAGTCAAATATATTGCAATTGGGATCCCGATTCACATATATTTGACACAAGTCAAATATATTGCAAATGGGATCCCAATTCACATATATTTGACACAAGTCAAATATATTGCAATTGGGATCCCGATTCACATATATTTGACACAAGTCAAATATATTGCAAATGGGATCCCAATTCACATATATTTGACACAAGTCAAATATATTGCAATTGGGATCCCAATTCACATATATTTGACTTGTGTCAAATATATTGCAATTGGGATCACAATTGCAAATTATATCTTACCCAGAGCCCCAGGCTCCCAGAAGGGAGCTGGGCTGTGATAAGGCTTGCCCCGGAGCCTACCACTGGTGCTAAGACTCCCATAAGCCTCTGGATCTCTGCAGAGTCCCAGAGTCCCAGAGTCCCAGAGTCCCAGAGCCCCAGGGACCCAGAGACCCAGAGCCCCAGAGCCCCAGAGCCCAAGAGCCCCAGAGTCCCAGGGACCCAGAGTCCCAGAGTCCCAGGGACCCAGAGTCCCAGGGACCCAGAGTCCCAGGGACCAAGAGACCCAGAGCCCCAGGGACCCAGAGTCCCAGGGACCCAGAGTCCCAGGGACCCAGAGACCCAGAGACCCAGAGCCCCAGGGACCCAGAGCCCCAGAGCCCCAGAGCCCCAGAGTCCAAGGGACCAAGAGTCCCAGGGACCCAGAGACCCAGAGCCCCAGGGACCCAGAGACCCAGAGCCCCAGGGACCCAGAGACCCAGAGCCCCAGGGACCCAGAGCCCCAGAGCCCCAGAGCCCCAGAGTCCCAGAGTCCCAGAGCCCCAGAGCCCCAGAGCCCCAGAGACCCAGGGACCCAGAGCCCCAGAGTCCCAGAGCCCCAGAGCCCAAGAGCCCCAGGGACCCAGAGACCCAGAGCCCCAGAGCCCCAGAGCCCCAGAGTCCCAGAGCCCCAGTGCCCCAGAGTCCCAGAGCCCCAGAGCCCCAGAGTCCCAGGGACCCAGAGTCCCAGAGCCCCAGGGACCCAGAGACCCAGAGCCCCAGAGCCCCAGAGACCCAGAGCCCCAGAGCCCCAGGGAACCAGAGCCCCAGAGTCCCAGGGACCCAGAGACCCAGAGACCCAGAGCCCCAGGGACCCAGAGCCCCAGAGTCCCAGGGACCCAGAGCCCCAGAGCCCCAGGGACCCAGGGACCCAGAGCCCCAGAGCCCCAGAGTCCCAGAGCCCCAGAGTCCCAGGGACCCAGAGACCCAGAGCCCCAGAGCCCCAGAGTCCCAGGGACCCAGAGCCCCAGAGCCCCAGGGACCCAGAGCCCCAGAGCCCCAGAGTCCCAGAGCCCCAGAGCCCCAGAGCCCCAGGGACCCAGAGACCCAGAGTCCCAGGGACCCAGAGCCCCAGAGCCCCAGGGACCCAGGGACCCAGAGCCCCAGAGCCTCAGAGACCCAGAGCCCCAGAGACCCAGAGACCCAGAGCCCCAGAGTCCCAGAGCCCCAGGGACCCAGAGCCCCAGAGTCCCAGGGACCCAGAGACCCAGAGCCCCAGGGACCCAGAGCCCCAGAGTCCCAGGGACCCAGAGACCCAGAGCCCCAGAGCCCAGGGACCCAGGGACCCAGAGCCCCAGAGCCCCAGAGTCCCAGAGCCCCAGAGTCCCAGAGCCCCAGAGTCCCAGAGCCCCAGGGACCCAGAGCCCCAGAGTCCCAGGGACCCAGAGTCCCAGGGACCCAGAGCCCCAGAGCCCCAGAGTCCCAGAGCCCCAGAGCCCCAGAGCCCCAGAGCCACAGGGACCCAGAGCCCCAGGGACCCAGAGCCCCAGAGTCCCAGGGACCCAGAGACCCAGAGTCCCAGGGACCCAGAGACCCAGAGCCCCAGGGACCCAGAGCCCCAGAGCCCCAGAGTCCCAGGGACCCAGAGACCCAGAGCCCCAGAGCCCCAGAGCCCCAGGGACCCAGAGACCCAGAGCCCCAGAGCCCCAGAGCCCCAGAGTCCCAGGGACCCAGAGCCCCAAGGACCCAGGGACCCAGAGTCCCAGGGACCCAGAGTCCCAGGGACCCAGAGACCCAGGGACCCAGAGTCCCAGAGTCCCAGAGTCCCAGGGACCCAGAGCCCCAGGGACCCAGAGCCCCAGGGACCCAGGGACCCAGGGACCCAGAGACCCAGAGCCCCAGGGACCCAGAGCCCCAGAGCCCCAGAGCCCCAGAGCCCCAGAGTCCCAGGGACCCAGGGACCCAGGGACCCAGGGACCCAGAGCCCCAGAGCCCCAGGGACCCAGAGTCCCAGGGACCCAGAGACCCAGAGCCCCAGGGACCCAGGGACCCAGGGACCCAGGGACCCAGAGACCCAGAGCCCCAGAGCCCCAGGGACCCAGGGACCCAGGGACCCAGAGACCCAGAGACCCAGAGCCCCAGGGACCCGGCGCACCGGTCGAACCTATCTGGCCCACACTTAAGCCCCCGCCCTCGGACTAAACCAATCAGCCTGCCCCGTCAAAAAAGATGCCCACTGGTAGACCTGGAACCTTAAAATATATTGGAAGTGGGATGGTTGCCCAATTGCTGTATAATATATTGCAAGTTCATCCTGCCCACTGGTGGACCTGGGAGCCAAAACGGCGCGCAATATATTGGAAGTGGGACGGTTGCGCAATCGCTGTACAATATATTGGAAGTGGGATGGTTGCCCAATTGCTGTATAATATATTGCAAGTTCATCCTGCCCACTGGTGGACCTGGGTGCCAAAACGGCGCGCAATATATTGGAAGTGGGACGGTTGAGCAATCGCTGTACAATATATTGGAAGTGGGATGGTTGCCCAATTGCTGTACAATATATTGGAAGTGGGATGGTTGCCCAATTGCTGTATAATATATTGCAAGTTCATCCTGCCCACTGGTGGACCTGGGAGACAAAACGACGCACAATATATTGGAAGTGGGACGGTTGCGCAATCGCTGTACAATATATTGGAAGTGGGATGGTTGCCCAATTGCTGTATAATGTATTGGAAGGACCCTCCGTCAAATCTCAAAGTTCATTCTGCCCACTGGTGGACCTGGGAGACAAAACGCCGCACAATATATTGAAAGTGGGATGGTTGCCCAATTGCTGTACAATACATGGGAAGTGGGATGGTTGTCCAGTTCATTACACCCTCATCCTGGGCCTCTGATTAGGCTTGCCCCGGAGCTTACCACCGGTGCCTACCTCCAGGGGCTTATTCACCCCAACGCCCTGGTCCCCTAACCCGGCATGAATTTCACCAAGGGTCCCCTACCTCCGGGGCTCCCTATCAGCCAATACATTAAGAACACCTCATCCTGGGCCTCTGATAAGGCTTGCCCCGGAGTTTACCACCGGGGCCTACCTCCGGGGCCTAATTAAACCCAACGCCCTGGTTCCCTGAACGGGCCTTATTCAAACAACCTCTCCGCCGCCTAAGCTCCGGAGCTTCCTTTTGGCTCCCAGAGGCCCAGAGGCCCAGGCTCCCAGAGGCCCAGAGGCCCAGGCTACCAGAGGCCCAGGCTACCAGAGGCCCAGAGACCCAGGCTACCAGAGGCCCAGGCTCCCAGAGACCCAGAGGCCCAGAGGCCCAGAGGCCCAGAGACCCAGAGGCCCAGAGTCCCAGAGACCCAGAGACCCAGGGCCCCAGAGACCCAGAGCCCCAGAGCCCCAGGGACCCAGGGACCCAGAGACCCAGAGACCCAGAGACCCAGAGACCCAGGCTCCCAGAGGCCCAGAGACCCAGAGACCCAGAGACCCAGAGCCCCGGGGACCCAGAGACCCGGAGACCCAGAGCCCCAGAGCCCCAGAGCCCCAGAGCCCCAGAGTCCCAGGGACCCAGAGCCCCAGAGCCCCGGGGACCCAGAGCCCCAGAGCCCCGGGGACCCAGAGACCCAGAGCCCCAGAGCCCCAGAGGCCCAGAGGCCCAGAGGCCCAGAGACCCAGAGGCCCAGAGTCCCAGAGACCCAGAGCCCCAGAGCCCCGGGGACCCAGAGCCCCAGAGCCCCGGGGACCCAGAGACCCAGAGCCCCAGAGTCCCAGGGACCCAGAGCCCCAGAGCCCCAGAGCCCCAGAGACCCAGAGACCCAGAGCCCCAGAGTCCCAGGGACCCAGAGCCCCAGAGCCCCAGAGCCCCAGAGCCCCGGGGACCCAGAGCCCCAGAGCCCCGGGGACCCAGAGACCCAGAGCCCCGGGGACCCAGAGACCCAGAGCCCCAGAGCCCCAGAGACCCAGAGACCCAGAGCCCCAGAGCCCCAGAGACCCAGAGCCCCAGAGACCCAGAGACCCAGAGCCCCAGAGCCCCGGGGACCCAGAGCCCCAGAGCCCGGGGACCCAGAGACCCAGAGCCCCAGAGTCCCAGGGACCCAGAGCCCCAGAGCCCCAGAGCCCCAGGGACCCAGAGCCCCAGAGTCCCAGAGCCCCAGAGCCCCAGAGCCCCAGAGCCCCGGGGACCCAGAGCCCCAGAGCCCCAGAGCCCCGGGGACCCAGAGCCCCAGAGCCCCAGAGCCCCGGGGACCCAAAGCCCCAGAGCCCCGGGGACCCAGAGACCCAGAGCCCCGGGGACCCAGAGACCCAGAGCCCCAGAGCCCCAGAGACCCAGAGACCCAGAGCCCCAGAGCCCCAGAGACCCAGAGCCCCAGAGACCCAGAGCCCCAGAGCCCCGGGGACCCAGAGCCCCAGAGCCCGGGGACCCAGAGACCCAGAGCCCCAGAGTCCCAGGGACCCAGAGCCCCAGAGCCCCAGAGCCCCAGAGCCCCAGGGACCCAGAGCCCCAGAGTCCCAGAGCCCCAGAGCCCCAGAGCCCCGGGGACCCAGAGCCCCAGAGCCCCGGGGACCCAGAGACCCAGAGCCCCAGAGTCCCAGGGACCCAGAGCCCCAGAGACCCAGAGCCCCAGGGACCCAGAGACCCAGAGACCCAGAGCCCCAGAGTCCCAGAGACCCAGGCTCCCAGAGGCCCAGAGGCCCAGAGGCCCAGGCTACCAGAGGCCCAGAGGCCCAGGCTACCAGAGGCCCAGGCTCCCAGAGGCCCAGAGGCCCAGGCTACCAGAGGCCCAGAGACCCAGAGACCCAGGCTACCAGAGGCCCAGAGGCCCAGAGGCCCAGGCTACCAGAGGCCCAGGCTTCCAGAGGCCCAGAGAAATTTTATTTATATTTGATTTGGACATTTTACGCTCTTTCTGGACCCTTAGACCCTCCCCCAAGCTTTGGGCGGGACTTTAGAGAGGTCAAAGTTGAATGCATCCCATTTGCAATATATATGACACTGTTAAATATATTGGAAGTTGGATGGTGTAGGTTATTCCATTCAGAAAGCCAATCAGAGCCAATCAGAGCCAAGTGACACATACTAAAGGGATGGGCCCAACGTTCTGAACTCCTAGATGGAGCACCAGTGCCCCTAGTGCTGTCCAAATGGCGATTTTGCCGCGGGTATCAAACTGGAAAAAGTTATCACTCAGTGTCCAAATGGTCATGCTTTATACGGCATTATGGATCCATAACCGGCATACAATCCCACTGTGGTCATAAGTGTCCAATGGCAATATATTTGAATGGGCCTTTGTCCAGAAAGTGTATAGTGGGGCTAACTTAAGAGAGTCATAGTTACTCCCGCCGTTAACCCGCGCTTCGATGAATTTCTTCACTTTGACATTCAGAGCACTGGGCAGAATTCACATCGTGTCAACACCCGGTCCAAGAGCCTTCACGATGCTGTGTTTTAATTAAACAGTCGGATTCCCCTTGTCCGCAGCAGTTCTAATTCGGCTGTTAGGTGCCGGCCGAGAGACCCGGCCCCGGAGGTCTCCCCCCGAGGCGAGACTCATAAGCCCGAGAGATCCACGGAGCCTAGGCTCGGCGCGCGAGGCTCCAGGGACACCGCCCCGACCCACCGAAGCCCCACCACCGGCGGTGGCCCGCTACGAGTCCACACACGCACGAGAGACCGCAACCCCCCCACGCGGACCTACGTTCCATTGCGTCCCTCCGCGTCCCATCGGGGGAGAGCGAAGGGCCGGACGCTCGAGCTTAGCCGGGGGCGGCCCACCCGGCGACGGGCGTCGGGAGCCCGGCCCGGCTTAGGTAGGGAGAGGGAGGCCGAAGGCGGTCATCCGACGGAGGTTAGTCCCGAAGGACGCTCCCCCGCCGGCATCCCACCGACGACCGGCTCCCCTACCGTCGACCTGACCGAGGCCCCCTAAGCGCCACCGCCGAGGGGGGGACACGCACCGGGGCTTAAGGTCTCGCTCGCCGCGACCCACTCTCATCGACCCCGACAGACAGACGGAGCCTTGTTCACGGGGGTTTGGATATACTGGGGGGACAATCTCTCGCCGTGCGCTTCCTCGCGCGCAGGACCCAGTGGGGGGGGGCCCGAAGGTGGACCGGGAACAGCTCCCCGTCGCACGGGCAGCACCGGGCTTTCGGACCCCGCATCAGCAGACACGGGCCCGACCGAGCTCAGCCATTAGAGCCAATCCTTATCCCGAAGTTACGGATCCGTCTTGCCGACTTCCCTTACCTACATTGTTCCAACACGCCAGAGGCTGTTCACCTTGGAGACCTGATGCGGATATGGGTACGGCCTGGGGGGAAATTCACTATACCTCCCCCGGATTTTCAAGGGCCGATGGGAAACGTCCCGGCCGTCGCATAGCGCATGCGACGCCTTTCAGAGCGTTGAGCCCCTATCTCGGGGTCGAACCCATTCCAGGGCGCTCCAGCTCTTTAGCAAGGAGAGAGAATCCTCCCCGGGGTCCCCACCGGCGTCTCCGGGTTCGTTTGCGTTACCGCCACGGGAGCGCCTCTCGGCGGCTCGATCTCCACCAATCCCAGGTACGGGGATATTGGCCCGATCCCCTTTCGGTCAGCGCGAGGCAGACGAGACCATCGCCCCAGCATTTTCCGAACGGCGCTCGCCTATCCCTTAGGACCGACTAACCCACGGCCAAGCGCTGTCGGCGTGGAACCCTTCTCCACTTCGGCCTTCAAAGTTCTCATCTGAATATTTGCTACTACCACCAAGATCTGCACCCGCGGCGGCTCGACCCAGGCTCGCGCCAAAGGCTTCTGCGCCACCGCGGCGCCCCTCCTACTCGTCGCGGCATACGGTCCCATGAGTCTCGGTTCTCTCTCTCATTCTCGCTGGCTTTTGGGGGGGGTGGGAGACAAGTACCGCCAGCGACGGCCGGGTATGGGCCCGACGCTCCAGCGCCATCCATTTTCAGGGCCAGTTGATTCGGCAGGTGAGTTGTTACACACTCCTTAGCGGATGCCGACTTCCATGGCCACCGCCCCGCTGTCTATATCAACCGACACCTTTCTTGGGGTCTGATGAGCGTCTGCGTCGGGCGCCTTAACCCGCGCGTTCGGTTCATCCCGCAGCACCAGTTCTGCTTACCAAAAGTGGCCCACTCGGCACCGTCAATTCCATGCCCGGCTCCAAGCCTGCGAGCCGGGCCTCTTACCCATTTAAAGTTTGAGAGTAGGGCGAGGCCCGTTTCGGCCCCGCGGCCTCCAGTCATTTCTTTACCGGATAAAACTTGAAGTTTCGGCGCCGGCTATCCTGAGGGAAACTTCGGAGGGAACCAGCTACTAGATGGTTCGATTAGTCTTTCGCCCCTATACCCAGGTCGGACGACCGATTTGCACGTCAGGACCGCTGCGGGCCTCCACTCAGGGTTTCCCCTGGCTTCGCCCTGCCCAGGCATAGTTCACCATCTTTCGGGTACCACCGCGTATGCTCTGGCTCCGCTCTCCGCACGTGGGAAGAGCAGGCCGGTGGTGCGCCGCCCGCCCCCTCGGAGGGTTAGGACGGATCCCACCTCAGCCGACGCGCGCCGGCCTTCACCTTCGTTGCGCCTCCGGGGGTTCTGGTCCCTTCGACTCGCATACGCGTTAGACTCCTTGGTCCGTGTTTCAAGACGGGTCGTTCGGGGTCCGAACTTAGCCGCTGACCTTAGGCGTTCGGGTGCTGTGGGCCTGGATCGCCCCCCGCATCGCCGTAGCGGGCCTAGCCCGGGGCTGAGGACAGCCCAGCCGGCCCGCTTCGACCGAACGATCGGGGGGGGCCCCCATCCCCATCCCGGAGGAGGGGAGAACGCGGAAAGGACATTGCTCCACGGCCCCGGCGTTATCGGCGAAGTCGGAGCGAGGGGCTGTAGCGGAACGCCCGTGTCCGGGGGCCGCGTGGGGACTCCCTTCTCCGGACGGACCTACCTTCACCCTCGGGCCCTTCCAAGCCTAACCGGAGCCGGTCGCGACTCACCACCACGCGGGGAAAGTACACCGGGCGGGGCCGGACCTCCGTACGCCCGACAGGCCCGAAGTCCAGAGGCGAAGCGCAGAGCCGAAGCGGGGAGCGGTGGAGTCGGCACCCCACCCCTCTCGCCCGGATACGCTCGCACCCCCGACCGCGGAACCCGACGAGCGCGGGGCCGTCCGCCCGGCTGAATCCCCCGGGGCAGTCTTCTCGGTCCCCGTACGTTTACCTCTCAACGGTTTCACGCTCTGTTGAACTCTCTCTTCAAAGTCCTGTTTCAACTTTCCCTCACGGTACTCGGTTCGCTATCGGTCTCGTGCCGGTATTTAGCCTTAGATGGAGTTTACCACCCGCTTTGGGCTGCATTCCCAAGCAACCCGACTCCGAGAAGCCCGACCTACCCGGGCGGGAACGCGGGACTCGCTACCGGGCTTTCACCGTCTATGGGAAGAAGCCACGTTCGCGAGGACTTGGTCCCGCGTCCGCACCGAGACGGATCTTACGGACTTCCGTACGCTACATTTCCCGGCCAACCCCGGTCAGGGGAAAGTGGGATTCAGCGCTGGGCTCTTCCCTGTTCGCTCGCCGCTACTAAGGGAATCCTTGTTAGTTTCTTTTCCTCCGCTTACTGATATGCTTAAGTTCAGCGGGTCGTCTCGTCTGATCTGAGGCCGCACACAGAGGTTTCTTATGCGGGGGCGAGGGCGGAGGCGGAGGGCCGAAGGCTAGGGGCGAGGGGCGAGAGCCCGGCACGAGACCGAACTCCGCGACACCTTCCCCCCCACCCCGGCCGCTCGCCCGCCCGCTCACTCGCCCGCTCGCTGGGTTTAATCGGCACTCGCCACCCCCGCGTCCGACTGCGCGGAGCCCCGCTCGGGACTCGGGGAGAGACCGTAACGGACGTGGACCCGGACCTACTCGGCTCTCCCTCCGTTCCCTGTACGGAGCTCTCTCGCAACACGGGCCGCGTGGACTGGCTCGGAACCGAGTCTTCGTTTGGGAAGACGAAGGGCCGTTTTCAGGCCCTGCGAGCTTCCAGCCGCGGTCTCTCTCTCTCAGCGGGGGCGCGGAGACCGATCGATGGGTAAAGCGACCCTCAGACAGGCGTGGCCGCGGGATGGACCCCCGCGGCCGCAATATGCGTTCGAAATTTCGATGATCTGTGTCCTGCAATTCACATTAGTTAACGCAGATGGCTGCGTTCTTCATCGAAGCACGAGCCGAGTGATCCACCGCTAAGAGTCGTATTCGGGTTTGTGCCCGGCCCGTTACAGGCCGGGCGAAGGAAGCCATTCGAACAAGAGACAATTTTTGCCAATATATTTCAAGCCGGGTGCCTTCCACCCCCGTGCAGGGGGGGAAAGGTCATTGAACCTGGGCGTCACCACCGGACCGAGGAGTTACGGCCCGGGGGACGATCGCCCGAGTAGGTGCCCGAGACTTACGTGGTTTAGGAGACCGGGGTCTAGGCACCCGCCGTTCCCGGCGAGGCCCAGGGGTTTGGTTCGCTGCGTTACGGGTCCCGGTCTAAGGCATTCAGGCGTGCGCTCAAAGCCAAGCTCTCCACCCCGGAGGGTATGAGCGAGGCCCGGTGGTACGCTCCCAAGTCCCCGCTTAGGGGAAGGCGCTGGGTAGATCCCACCTAGTCAGGACCGGCGGGCACCGGCCGTCTCCTTTCGGGTGTTTATAAACGCATCCGGGGTTCGTGAGGCCCCTTCAACTCGCGCACCGGCCTTAGACTATTATACGGTCCGTCTCTGCGAAGCCAACATCGGGGGTATTTTGCATGCGCTCTTAAGCTCCGCTCTAACCCCGTGAGGGGAAAGAGTTTCGCCCGGCGGTACGCTCCCGTCCACCACCGCCCCCTGTGCCGGGGGGATGGGTTCAGGGAGATCCCACCGAGGCCGGCGAGCACCGGCCAACGCCCTGGGGGTGAGTAAGCCCCTTTGACTCGCGCACGCACAATCAAGCCTTCAACGATCAATGGTTTTTTGGGTTTAACTACCCGGCGGGCGGCTCCGGCGCCACTCTTCCCCCCGCGAACGGGAGGGGCGGACCGGGGTACCTATGCACCTAAGGCGGTCCTCGCATAACCCCGAGTTCCGAAGCCGGCTCGCTACGTCCACCCACCCGGAGGGGGGAGAGACTCACGTCGGCCGACGACGAAAGGTACGAGGCTTCTGCGGTCCATACCTTGAAGGTACCCGCCGGGGGGGAGGTTCGGCCTCTCGAGTCCGACTCGACAACCGGCACGGACGGCGGGCGCCGACCGCGGCCAGGTCACCGTTATTGATCCTTCCGCAGGTTCCCCTACGAAAACCTTGTTACGACTTTTACTCCCTCTAGATGTCCGGGTTCGATCGACTTCCCATCGCCCGGAGGCGACCCCCGTTCGAGGGCCGCCCCGGGGACGGTCCGAGGACCTCACCGAGGCATCCGATCGGTAGTAGCGACGGGCGGTGTGTACAAAGGGCAGGGACTTAATCGACGCGGGCTGGTGACCCGCGCCTACTTGGAATTCCTCGTTCGAGGGGAATAGTTGCAATCCCCTGTCCCCAGCGGGGAATGGCGTTCATAGGATTGCCCGCACCTCTCGGCGTAGGGTAACTTACATGTTGAACCAGCCATTGTAGCTCACGTGCGACCCCGGACTTCTAAGGGCATCACAGACCTGTTATTGCTCCATTTCTCAAGTGGCTTCTGTGCCACAAATCGCTCTAAGAAGTTTAGCCACCGACCGCTGATTCCCACCGGGCGAACCCCAACCTTCAGGCCCGCGGTAAGCGGGAGGGCACCGGGGAGGGGAGAGGGAAGGCGAAGGCGAAGGACGGACAACCCACACCCGGAGAGCGGAACGAGGTGCGGACGGCATCGGGGAGGGAACCGAACGCGAAGGGGAGAGGCCGGAGCCACCCACTCGACGCAGAACTGAACCCCCGTCAACCGCATCACCTCCCCGAACCGATCCGGGGTAGAACCGGACCCCCGCCGAAACCCCCAACACCCCCACCCCGATGGGGACCCCCCGCGAACGGGGACCTTCGGGGATAGAGTCCGACCCAGGAGAGGGGCCGTGTAACTACTTAAAGGATGGGATCTCGTTCGTTACCGGAATTGACCAGACGAATCGCTCCACGAACTACCAACGGCCATGCACCACCACCCACAGAATCGAGAAAGAGCCGTCAATCTGTCAATCCTTACCGTGTCCGGGCCGGGTTAGGTTCCCCGCGTTGAGTCAAATTAAGCCGCAAGCTCCACTCCTGGTGGTGCCCTTCCGTCAATTCCTTTAAGTTTCAGCTTTGCAACCGTACTCCCCCCAGAGCCCAAAGACTCGTGGTTTCCCGGACGCTGCCCGGCGGGTCATAGTCGTTAACCCAACGCCGCCGGATCGCGGGTCGGCATAGTTTACGGTCGGAACTACGACGGTACCTGATCGTCTTCGATCCTCCGACTTTCGTTCTTGATTAATGAAAACATTCTTGGCAAATGCCTTCGCTTTTGTCCGTCCCGCACCGGTCTACGAATTTCACCTCTCTCGGTGCGGTACGAATGCCCCCGGCCGTCCCTCTTAATCATGACCTTTGGTCCGTCAAACCCACGAAATAGGACCAAGAGAGCGGTCGGATACCCCCCCGGCTCGGGGAACCGTGCGGCGGCCAGAAACGCCGGGCGTCACACCCGGGCGCCCCCGGCCCCACCCGGCCGCCTCGCCGAAGAGCTCCGACTCGCCCCCCATGGGAAGGCCTTATTCCATTATTCCTAGCTCAGTCCATTCAAGGCACGCTTCGGCCTGCTTTGAGCACTCTGTTTTGTTCAAAGTAAACGCACCGGACCCTTCCGCCCCCCACGTATTCAACCGCGGCGGACGACCCAGCTAAGGGCCTCTCCGCGGAGGAAGGGAGCAGAGGACACCGGATGAGTAGGGACAAGGTCCCGCGACCTCCACCCAGAGACCCGCGGGGGTCCCCAACCCCCCCGGAGAGGGGCAGCTTCCCACCGCGAAGTCCGGACGGGCAGAGGCCCGGCAGCCGGGACCCGTCCCCGGATCCAACTACGAGCTTTTTAACTGCAGCAACGTTAACATACGCTATTGGAGCTGGAATTACCGCGGCTGCTGGCACCAGACTTGCCCTCCAATGGGTCCTCACCCACGGACGTAGATTGAGTTCATTTCGGTCCCGAAACCTTCAAACGGGGCCTCGCACCGATATTTTTCGTCACTACCTCCCCGTGTCGGGAATGGGTAATTTGCGCGCCTGCTGCCTTCCTTGGATGTGGTAGCCGTTTCTCAGGCTCCCTCTCCGGAATCGAACCCAGATTCCCCGTTACCCGTGGTCACCACACGTAGTCCCGTAGACTACCGTCGAAAGTTGATAGGGCAGACACTCGAATGAGACGTCGCCGCCCCGAAGGGCTCTGCGATCGGCCAAAGGTTATCTAGAGTCACCAAAGCGGACCCGACCGGAGTCGGGAGGGGGTTTTTTGGTTCTGATAAATGCACGTATCCGTGGGGGGCGCCGAGGGGGGAAGGTGAACCAGTCACCGACCACCTCGAAACGGCACCCCCACTTCCAACGCTTCGTTTGCATGTATTAGCTCTGGAATTACCACAGTTATACCAAGTAACGTGTGGAGCGATCAAAGGAACCATAACTGATTTAATGAGCCATTCGCAGTTTCACTGTACCAACGCCCGTGTGTACTTAGACTTGCATGGCTTAATCTTTGAGACAAGCATATGATACTGGCAGGATCCAACCAGGCCGATCCCTCTGGTACTCAAACCCGGCTTGGGGAAAGAGAGAGAGTCGGTGGTGCGTGGAACTCGACCCCCCGAAGGAGGAAGAGACGCGCACCGCGGAAAGGCTTTTCGAACGAGACCCCCCGGAGGTGGGTCTGCAATCGGGGGTTTGACTACTTGGAAAATGTACGATTCAAGGCCCGGACGGTGCAGGCTAGGGGCCGGTTCCTTCCCTCAATAGGATCCCGACCCTAAGGCACCACCGACTCGGACCTTTTAACGGACCCAAACTGCGGTGGAAATTAGACCGACGGATCGGCTAAGTCTCCCTCGGAACGATTCTGGGACAAGCGGACCCCCTGTTACGGGGGGTCCACGAGCCATGGAGGCTGGAGCACGTGGCGGGGAGGATCGTTCTAAAAGCCGGTATTATTTCGGATTAGAAGCCTGCCCCTGGTGCTCCGGGTATGCCGCATTTCGAACGGGCGTAAAGGACGTCCGTTTAAGGGAAGAGAATGGAAGAGAATTTCCTGGCCCCCTCAAAGCGCGAGGAGGTCGGCATAGGTTTTACGGTACGCCCCCCCCGGAGCCGTCTGATGTTCAGAAGACGAAGGGTTTTGCCCCCAATCTCGTAAGGTCGAGGGCTCACCACCGAACTTCCAGCCGCGGTCCTTGGTAGGACCGATACGCGGACAAGCCGCAAAATCCTGGCCCCCTCGCAGTGCGAGGAGGTCGGCAAAGGTTTTACGATTCGCCCCCCGGAGCCTACGGTTAGTTTTCTCGATTTAAGAAGACGAAGGGGGTCGGGGCCCGGGAACCGTAAACCGAGCGCCTCTTCCCCTGCGAACTTCCAGCCGCGGTCCTTGGTAGGACCGATACGCGGACAAGCCGCAAATCCTGGCCCCCTCGCAGTGCGAGGAGGTCGGCAAAGGTTTTACGATTCGCCCCCCCGGAGCCTACGGTTAGTTTTCTCGATTTAAGAAGACGAAGGGGGTCGGGGCCCGGGAACCGTAAACCGAGCGCCTCTTCCCCTGCGAACTTCCAGCCGCGGTCCGTTTAAAAAGACCGATCCGTGACACCTCTAATGCGCTCTTTGCCTCCGGCCGTTTCCAGCGCGGGGGCCCGGTGGTGCGCTCCCAAGTCCCCGCGGAGGGGAAAATCTGGGAGATCCCACATTAGACCAAGCGGAACGCCGGTCTTCGCCTCGGGGGTTTGTATGCCCCTTTCGACTCGCGCACGGGCAAGAGTTAGGTTAGGAACGGGGACAACTGCCGGCGGGCGGCCCGTCGCACCCACCCCGCAAGTGGGCAGGTGGTCGGTGGCCTGTGGACCCGCCGCTCGGATTCGTTTATAGTAGGAACCATAACGGGGTACAACCCTCATACGCTCGACCCCCTCACGCCCAGAGAAGTGTTCACCTCCCTGGGCATATATCGAACGAATCATCGGGATTGAAGGGGAGGCCACCCAAACCATCCCCTTAGCCCAGAGGGGTGCCAGTCCTCGGGCTTCGGTATTCGCATCACCGGGGTCTATGGAGGTCTCGACTTAGGTTTTGAAAACCTCCAGAGGGGGGGCCGGATTAACCACCACCCTAGCCCAGAGGGGTGCCAGTCCTCGGGCTTCGGTATTCGCATCACCGGGGTCTATGGAGGTCTCGACTTAGGTTTTGAAAACCTCCAGAGGTGGGGCCGGATTAACCACCACCCTAGCCCAGAGGGGTGCCAGTCCTCGGGCATGTCACTTCGCATCACCGGGGTTCTATGGAGGTCTCGACTTAGGTTTTAAAAACCTCCAGAGGGTGGGGGCATATCTTATCCCCACCCTAGCCCAGAGGGGTGCCAGTCCTCGGGCATGTCATTTCGCATCACCGGGGTCTACGGAGGTCTCGACTTAGGTTTTGAAAACCTCCAGAGGGTGGGGGCATATCTTATCCCCACCCTAGCCCAGAGGGGTGCCAGTCCTCGGGCTTCGGTATTCGCATCACCGGGGTCTACGGAGGTCTCGACTTAGGTTTTGAAAACCTCCAGAGGGTGGGGCCTGACTTACCACCAACCCTTAGCCCAGAGGTGTGCCACTCCTCGGGCATGGAATTCGCATCAACGGGGTCTACGGATGTCTCGACTTAGGTTTTGAACACATCCAGGGAAGCAGAGCGGACATTCCCATTATTTCAAGCCCATCGGGAAGCCACTCCTTTGGGCATAGCGTTTCGCATCGCTGTTACCCAAACTTACGTCTGATTTAATGCCTCCCTAATATCCCGACGGCACCAGGCTGAGAAACCATATGCCCACAGGATTTGAGGCGTTGGAACCTCGTTCGCATAGCCGACAACGATGAACCTCCCTCGGACTCGCTACGAGGCTTGAGGAGGGTCCTGATTTTCTTAAAATCTCAGGTGAGGGACTTAGAAAATTTTCACTTTAAAACCACAGACCTCCAGAGGAGAGACCGGGCTTATCACAACCTTAGCCCAGAGGGCGTCACTCCTCGGGCATGTCACTTCGCATCACCGGGGGTCCATGGATGTCTCGACTTAGGTTTTGAACACATCCAGAAGGGGGGGCCGGATTAACCACCACCCTTAGCCCAGAGGGGTGCCAGTCCTCGGGCTTTAAATTCGCTTCGCCGGGGTCTATGGAAGTCATTTTTTAGACCTCCAGAGGGGAGGCAACCCAAACCATCCCCTTAGCCCAGAGGTGTGCCACTCCTCGGGCTTGTGTATTCGCATCACCGGGGTCCATGGAAGTCATTTTAGACATCCAGAGGGGAGGCCACCCTAACCATCCCCTTAGCCCAGAGGGGTGCCAGTCCTCGGGCTTTAAATTCGCTTCGCCGGGGTCTATGGAAGTCATTTTTAGACCTCCAGAGGGGAGGCAACCCAAACCATCCCCTTAGCCCAGAGGTGTGCCAATCCTCGGGCTTGTGTATTCGCATCACCGGGGTCCATGGAAGTCATTTTAGACATCCAGAGGGGAGGCCACCCTAACCATCCCCTTAGCCCAGAGGGGTGCCAGTCCTCGGGCTTTAAATTCGCTTCGCCGGGGTCTATGGAAGTCATTTTTAGACCTCCAGAGGGGAGGCAACCCAAACCATCCCCTTAGCCCAGAGGTGTGCCACTCCTCGGGCTTGTGTATTCGCATCACCGGGGTCCATGGAAGTCATTTTAGACATCCAGAGAGTGGGGCCGGTCTTACCACCACCCTTAAGCCCAGAGGGCGTCACTCCTCGGGCATGAAATTCGGATTACCGGGGTCTATGGATGTCTCAACTTAGGTTTTGAACACATCCAGAGGGGAGGCCACCCAAACCATCCCCTTAGCCCGGAGGTGTGCACCTCCTCGGGCTTCAAATTCGAATCACCGGGGTCCATGGAAGTCATTTTAGACATCCAGAGAGTGGGGCCGGTCTTACCACCACTCTTAGCCCAGAGGGCGCCACTCCTCGGGCATGAAATTCGCATCACCGGGGTCCATGGAAGTCAGTTTAGACCTCCAGAGAGTGGGGCCGGTCTTACCACCACTCTTAAGCCCAGAGGGCGTCACTCCTCGGGCATGAAATTCGGATTACCGGGGTCTATGGATGTCTCAACTTAGGTTTTGAACACATCCAGAGGGGAGGCCACCCAAACCATCCCCTTAGCCCGGAGGTGTGCACCTCCTCGGGCTTGAAATTCGAATCACCGGGGTCCATGGAAGTCAGTTTAGACCTCCAGAGAGTGGGGCCGGTCTTACCACCACCCTTAAGCCCAGAGGGCGTCACTCCTCGGGCATGGAATTCGCATCAACGGGGTCTACGGATGTCTCGACTTAGGTTTTGAACACATCCAGGGAAGCAGAGCGGACATTCCCATTATTTCAAGCCCATCGGGAAGCCACTCCTTTGGGCATAGCGTTTCGCATCGCTGTTACCCAAACTTACGTCTGATTTAATGCCTCCCTAATATCCCGACGGCACCAGGCTGAGAAACCATATGCCCACAGGATTAGAGGCGTCTGAACCCCTTTCGCATAGCCGACAACGATGAACCTCCCTCGGACTCGCTACGAGGCTTGAGGAGGGTCCTGATTCTCTTAAAATCTCAGGTGAGGGACTTAGAAAATATTCACTTTAAAACCACAGACCTCCAGAGGAGAGACCGGGCTTATCACAACCTTAGCCCAGAAGGCACCACTCTTCGGGCATGTCACTTCGCATCACCGGGGTCCATGGAAGTCTCGACTTAGGTTTTGAACGCATCCAGAGGGTGGGAGCCGGACTTACCACCACCCTTAGCCCAGAGGGCGTCACTCCTCGGGCATAAAATTCGGATAACCGGGGTCCATGGAAGTCAATTTTGACCTCCAGAGAGGGGGGGGGCCTGGCTTACCACCACCCTAAGCCCAGAGGGCGTCACTCCTCGGGCATGAAATACGCTACACCGGGGTCCATGGAAGTCAGTTTAGACCTCCAGAGAGGGGGGGCCGGGCTTACCACCACCCTTAGCCCGGAGGGCACCACTCCTCGGGCTTGAAATTCGCATCACCGGGGTCCATGGAAGTCTCGACTTAGGTTTTGGAAACCTCCAGAGGGGGGGCTGCACTTACCACCACCCTAAGCCCAGAGGGCGTCACTCCTCGGGCATGAAATACGCTATACCGGGGTCCATGGAAGTCCTTTTAGACCTCCAGAGAGGGGGGGGCCGGGCTTACCACCACCCTTAGCCCAGAGGGCACCACTCCTCGGGCTTGAAATTCGCATCACCGGGGTCCATGGAAGTCTCGACTTAGGTTTTGGAAACCTCCAGAGGGGGGGCTGCACTTACCACCACCCTTAGCCCAGAGGTTCATCACTCCTCGGGCATGAAATTCGGATAACCGGGGTCCATGGAAGTCAGTTTAGACCTCCAGAGAGTGGGGCCGGGCTTACCACCACCCTAAGCCCAGAGGGCGTCACTCCTCGGGCATGAAATTCAGATAACCGGGGTCCATGGAAGTCAGTTTAGACCTCCAGAGAGTGGGGCCGGGCTTACCACCACCCTAAGCCCAGAGGGCGTCACTCCTCGGGCATGAAATTCGGATAACCGGGGTCCATGGAAGTCTCGACTTAGGTTTTGGAGACCTCCAGAGGGGGGGCCGGGCATACCACCACCCTTAGCCCAGAGGGCGTCACTCCTCGGGCATGAAATACGCTATACCGGGGTCCATGGAAGTCAGTTTTGACCTCCAGAGAGGGGGGGCCTGGCTTACCACCACCCTAGCCGAGAGGGCGTCACTCCTCGGGCATGAAATTCGCTTCACCGGGGTCCATGGAAGTCATTTTAGACCTCCAGAGAGGGGGGGCTGCACTTACCACCACCCTAGCCGAGAGGGCGTCACTCCTCGGGCATGAAATTCGGATCACCGGGGTCCATGGAAGTCAGTTTAGACCTCCAGAGAGTGGGGCCGGGCTTACCACCACCCTAAGCCCAGAGGGCGTCACTCCTCGGGCATGAAATTCGGATAACCGGGGTCCATGGAAGTCTCGACTTAGGTTTTGGAGACCTCCAGAGGGGGGGCCGGGCATACCACCACCCTTAGCCCAGAGGGCGTCACTCCTCGGGCATGAAATACGCTTAACCGGGGTCCATGGAAGTCAATCTAGACCTCCAGAGAGGGGGGGCCGGGCTTACCACCACCCTTAGCCCAGAGGGCATCACTCCTCGGGCATGAAATTCGCATCACCGGGGTCCATGGAAGTCAGTTTAGACCTCCAGAGGGGGGGCTGAGCATACCACCACCCTTAGCCCAGAGGTGTGCTCCTCATCGGGCATGAAATACGCTTCACCGGGGTCCATGGAAGTCATTCGAGACCTCCAGAGGGGGGGCCGGGCATACCACCACCCTTAGCCCAGAGGTGAGTCACTCCTCGGGCATCAAATTCGCATCACCGGGGTCCATGGAAGTCAGTTTAGACCTCCAGAGGGGGGGCTGAGCATACCACCACCCTTAGCCCAGAGGTGTGCTCCTCATCGGGCATGAAATACGCTTCACCGGGGTCCATGGAAGTCATTCGAGACCTCCAGAGGGGGGGCCGGGCATACCACCACCCTTAGCCCAGAGGTGAGTCACTCCTCGGGCATCAAATTCGCATCACCGGGGTCCATGGAAGTCAGTTTAGACCTCCAGAGGGGGGGCTGAGCATACCACCACCCTTAGCCCAGAGGTGTGCTCCTCATCGGGCATGAAATACGCTTCACCGGGGTCCATGGAAGTCATTCGAGACCTCCAGAGGGGGGGCCGGGCATACCACCACCCTTAGCCCAGAGGTGAGTCACTCCTCGGGCATCAAATTCGCATCACCGGGGTCCATGGAAGTCAGTTTAGACCTCCAGAGGGGGGGCTGAGCATACCACCACCCTTAGCCCAGAGGTGTGCTCCTCATCGGGCATGAAATACGCTTCACCGGGGTCCATGGAAGTCATTCGAGACCTCCAGAGGGGGGGCCGGGCATACCACCACCCTTAGCCCAGAGGTGAGTCACTCCTCGGGCATCAAATTCGCATCACCGGGGTCCATGGAAGTCAGTTTAGACCTCCAGAGGGGGGGCTGAGCATACCACCACCCTTAGCCCAGAGGTGTGCTCCTCATCGGGCATGAAATACGCTTCACCGGGGTCCATGGAAGTCATTCGAGACCTCCAGAGGGGGGGCTGGGCATACCACCACCCTTAGCCCAGAGGTGAGTCACTCCTCGGGCATCAAATTCGCATCACCGGGGTCCATGGAAGTCAGTTTAAACATCCAGAGGGGGGGGGCCGAGCATACCACCACCCTTAGCCCAGAGGTGTGCTCCTCATCGGGCATCAAATTCGCATCACCGGGGTCCATGGAAGTCATTCGAGACCTCCAGAGGGGGGGCCGAGTATACCACCACCCTTAGCCCAGAGGTGAGTCACTCCTCGGGCATCAAATTCGCATCACCGGGGTCCATGGAAGTCAGTTTAGACCTCCAGAGGGGGGGCCGAGCATACCACCACCCTTAGCCCAGAGGTGAGTCACTCCTCGGGCATCAAATTCGCATCACCGGGGTCCATGGAAGTCAGTTTAAACATCCAGAGGGGGGGGCCGAGCATACCACCACCCTTAGCCCAGAGGTGTGCTCCTCATCGGGCATCAAATTCGCATCACCGGGGTCCATGGAAGTCAGTTTAGACCTCCAGAAAGGGGGGCCGAACCTACCACCAACCTTAGCCCAGAGGGCGTCACTCCTCGGGCTTCAAACTCCCATCGCCGGGGTCCCATGGAAGTCTCGACTTAGGTTTTGAACCGTTCCGGGGTCACCTCCAGTGAGATAACGCGGAAATCTCACTATATTCATGCCCACAGGCGAACCAGAGCCTTGGGCTTGTCATAGTTACATACGGTGTACCCAAACTTTCGTCTTTTCTAAAGGAACCCTAATGTCCTGACGGCACCGCACTGGAAACCCCCATGCCCTCTGAATTTTTACCTCTCCGAGGTGCTCCGTTTTGGGCTTGCTACCTAGGGCGAAGAGGGTCAGAAATTTTTCTAAGTCCTACTTTAAAACGTCCCACTGGGAGAACACTAGGGTTAGCACTTTGCCAAAAAATCACGGCTGAATGCAATTTTCACGCCTCGCACCCTTTGTTCGTTTAGATTTAACAAAAAAATCAACCGACCCCCCTTTTTAACAACGCTTTGCCGAATTTAGCTCACTTTTCCCGGCCTGGAATATCTCACGCTTGCCCCCCACGGTACTTACCTCCGGGGAAGACACCCCCGTCGCTGCCAACGCCCATGCCCGGCCCAGGCTCACCCGACTCGGCCTCGCTCGCTCCATCGCCCGCTCCAAACCTCCGGGGAGAAGACCCCCATCGCCGCCAACGCCCATGCCCGGCCCAGGCTCACCCGACTCGGCCTCGCTCGCTACATCGCCCCGCTCCAAACCTCCGGGGCTGGACCTCCACCAACCCAGCGCACCTCTCGAACCTATCCGGCCCACACTTAAGCACTCCTCCTCGGACTAAACCATCCAGCCCGCGCCGCTGGAACGAGCGCCCACTGGAAGACCCGAGCCCCAAACCCGCGCGCTTTACGGTTCTCTATCTCCCCGGGCTCGGAGCACTTTTCTCGGCCATGGGACCTCCAGGGGGGGCCCTTCATGGCTCCGTCAATATTCCTTTAAGTCTCACTCCGCCCACTGGAAGACCCGAGCCCCAAACCCGCGCGCTTTACGGTTCTCTATCTCCCCGGGCTCGGGGCACTTTTCTCGGCCATGGGACCTCCAGGGGGGGCCCCTCATGGCTCCGTCATCATTCCTCTAAGTCTCATTCCGCCCACTGCGATACCCGAGGCCTTTAACCGCGGCGTTCACGGTTCTCTATCACCCCGGGCTCGGGGCACTTTTCTCGGCCATGGGACCTCCAGGGGAGGCCCTTCCTGGCTCCGTCATCATTCCTCTAAGTCTCATTCCGCCCACTGCGATACCCGAGGTCTTTAACCGCGGCGTTCACGGTTCTCTATCACCCCGGGCTCGGAGCACTTTTCTCGGCCATGGGACCTCCAGGGGAGGCCCCTCATGGCTCCGTCATCATTCCTCTAAGTCTCATTCCGCCCACTGCGATACCCGAGGTCTTTAACCGCGGCGTTCACGGTTCTCTATCACCCCGGGCTCGGAGCACTTTTCTCGGCCATGGGACCTCCAGGGGAGGCCCCTCATGGCTCCGTCATCATTCCTCTAAGTCTCATTCCGCCCACTGCGATACCCGAGGTCTTTAACCGCGGCGTTCACGGTTCTCTATCACCCCGGGCTCGGAGCACTTTTCTCGGCCATGGGACCTCCAGGGGAGGCCCCTCATGGCTCCGTCATCATTCCTCTAAGTCTCATTCCGCCCACTGCGATACCCGAGGTCTTAGACCGCGGCGTTCACGGTTCTCTATCACCCCGGGCTCGGAGCACTTTTCTCGGCCATGGGACCTCCAGGGGAGGCCCCTCATGGCTCCGTCAATATTCCTCTAAGTCTCATTCCGCCCACTGCGATACCCGGGCTCAGAGCATGTACTTCGGCCATGGGACCACAAGAGGGCGCCCTTCTTCAGAAACTGCTGACATCCAGGACCATTCAAGGGAGCGACCTGCCTCCCTATGCCCGCCACCGGCTCCCTCTAACCGGTGTACTGGCTCTCGGGGCCCGCGCCCCAGAGAACCAGAGTTTCGGAAATTGCACTAAGTCCAGACA